>NC_043996.1:6383534-6683534 GCF_902150065.1 Myripristis murdjan
AGGGATGAATGGATGCATTAGGGTAAAGTGGATTTTTAAATATATTTTGATTTAACTGTCCCTTTAAACTAGAATGCCTGTGTGATCGGGGCAATGTTAGGTAACCATGTACTGACCTAAGACCAAATCCTGAACATCCTCTTCGGTCTGTCCTCAACACTCCCTCAGCTTACACCTTCTCACACAGTTATTGCCACCTTCAATCTCAACAATCTCATCAGCTGTTATTACTGACCCTGCTGGTTTCTGAGCAGTACACAAACCAATAATAACATAACTGACACCATGTGAGCATTTAATTTTGCTTCATTTCTGAAACTGGACGGACAAGAGTTCCTGAGCTCAGCATCGGGTGATCTGTTAAAAATGTAAGGGACCTCTGTTCTCCATTGTGCTGATATTAACTCCCAAGTGCCCCCTATAGGCCAGAATGAGAAAACATCTCTTTGTGTGAACCTTTGTTGCCCAAGCGTCATGGTGGAGGTGGAGGGGATTATCCCCTGACAGAGAGCCGGTTCATCCCTGTAATGTCAAAGATCAGCAGTGTTCAATGGCTAATCTGACCAGGCATCGGCTCCTCAGTGCAGGGCTGTAACTTGGAGGAAAAATCCACCTTAAAACTCTTGAACTCTGTTAAATGCATCAGTGGCAGCAGTTAGGATTTGGTGTCATTCCCTCAAAATCCACCAGAAAAGAGGCAGACATAGCATTTTTTCCACTGACATTCGCCTCAGTGGGCCAAAAATGCATTACAGCCACAGAGATGTTGCATTTTGAGTAAGGGGCACAAAGGGGGCTCTTTATGACTCATTTGGGAAGGCTCTCGCTCTCTTGCTCTTACTATATTACACTGATCTCTTTTTCCACCTACACATGTGATCCGCAGCTTCATCAGGCTGGTTGAAAGTCATTCTGGAAAATTAAAGAAATCACTAACTGAAGTAGGAGTGGACAAGGCAGCTTAAGGGAAACTGGGTGCACCAAAAAAAAAAATCTAAGTAAAGCAATTCATCACAAAATAAGTGCTGGAATGTACTGAACATTGCAGATGGGTGATATATGGAGGTGTATTTAAGGGGGAATTTTTTCCTATTGCCTCTGCTAGGTATGACCTCTCCAGTTTGAGGATTCTGGGTACAGTGGGGGAGCCAATCAACCCAGAGGCGTGGCACTGGTACTATGACGTGGTTGGCCGGGGCAAATGTCCTGTGGTTGACACTTTCTGGCAGACAGAGACGGTAAATGTCTTGCTTTGCTTTGTTCTTGCAAATGGAAAACACCTGGCTGTTATCTTGAAGTTTGTTTTTTTTTTCTTACAGTGGCTCCTTAACTTTGAACACTATGAGATACATTGATGTCTACTGGTGGTAAAGCTGAGACACTTTACAAACCACAAGCGACTGACACATTTCCCTATTTACTCTGTAGGGGGGTCACGTCTTGACGCCGCTGCCTGCTGCCACGCCACTGAAACCAGGCTCTGCTGTAAGTGACAACAGCTCTTTCAACACTGCTTACCTCATGCTATGACATAACTTTGTCCTTTTTACACACACACACCCCTATCTCCACTGTTTAGTTTTATCAGTGCAAGATATGCCGGCCAGCAAGGCTTTGGCTTCCTACATGCCGGTGGGATAATTTGCATCCGCCATGTGTAAATAAATAATAATAATAAATAATAAATCCATCAGTACTTCCAGCAAAATCAGTGCAAAAATTACAACCTGGGACCTAACAGCATGTCTCCATATAAACCTCCACAAATAATGGCTGCTTGCGATCTGGGTTATGATCTTTAACAAGCATTGTCCACCATGCTGGAGCTGTTTGCTGAACATATATCTAAGTCATCTCATAAAAAGCTGGGATCTAATGAAAATAAAAACCCCCATCTCACATGTCAGACGTTTCCTTTCTTCGGGGTGGAGCCCACCATCCTCAACGAGCACGGGGAGGAGCTGGAAGGCGAGGCTGAGGGCTATCTGGTGAGTCCATTTTCACCAACCTAAAAATACATATATTTCCATGTATTATATTTTTTTCTCTGTATACTTATTTTGTTGTATTTATATTCTGCTAATAACAATAGTAGTAGTAGTAGTAGTAGTAGTAGTAGTAGTAGTAGAAGTAGCATTAATAGTAGTAGTAGAATTGGCAGTAATAGTAATGGTAATAGTAGTAGTAGCAGTGGTTTTGGTAGAAGTAGCACTAATTGTATCAGCAGTAGTAGCAGTAATAGTAATAGTAGTAGAAATAGCAATAGAATTAGTAGTAGTAGTGGGAGTAGAAGTAGCAGTATTGGTAATAGTAGTAGCCTAAAAGTAGCAATAGCAGTAGACGTAGCAATAAAAATATTAGAAGTAGCAGTAGCAGAGGTAGAAGTAGTAGTGGCAGTAATAGTAATAGTAGCAGTACTATTAGAAGAAGCAGTGGCAGTAGCAGTAGTTGTAGAAGTAGCAAGCAAGAAGTAGTAAGAGTAGTTTTAGCAGTGACAGAGTACCTCTCTAAATGTGTACGTGTGTGTGTGTGTGTGTGTGTGTTTCAGGTGTTCAGGAGGCCCTGGCCTGGAATAATGCGCACTGTGTACAGAAACCAGGAGCGCTTCGAGAACACTTACTTCAGGAAATTCCCAGGCTTCTATGTGACTGGTGATGGTGAGCCAGATAACATGTTCTGTGTGGCGCTGTGGCTCTGAGCCTCTCCTCCCTCCTTATTGATTGCCTATAATGTTGTCAGGCTGGAGGAGTCAAGTTCATTCCAGTGCTGCGCTCGCTGCATGTCACTTCAGTGAAGTGTCAGCTTAAATACTGAACAATGTGACTCTAAATGCCTCGCTAAACGACCTAACAACATCTTGCCGGTGAGAAAGTGATGCTATGAACACTCCATGGGTGTCATGTGTCTTGTTCTTCTCTTCTTTCTCAGGCTGCCGACGTGACAAGGACGGCTATTACTGGATCACAGGGAGAATAGACGACATGCTGAATGTGTCAGGTACTGGTAGAAGCTGCTGCTGCTGCTGAAAGTAGCCTCATTTTAATGGCTATTAAGTAAAATTATGAAAATATCCTAAACTGTTACTGAGAGATACGTTCACAGTGTTACATAATAATATGATAATGATAATTATAAGATCATAACCTGTGATTGTCTGTGTCATGTAACTGGAAATCACATTCTTAACACATTTCTAATCCTCTGATAACCCTTTGTGGGGGTTGCTGTTGTCTCTCCCTCCCCAAAACCACAACAACAATGCAGAAGCCTGTGACTGTCACTGATGAAGACTGATAACCTCGTATGTTTTCCCAGGCCACCTGATGAGCACGGCGGAGGTGGAGGCGGCTCTGACGGAGCACTCGGCCGTGGCGGAGGCTGCCGTGGTGAGTCGGCCTCACAAGGTGAAGGGCGAGTGTCTCTACTGCTTCGTCACCCTCAAAGACCACAGGGAGTTTACGCACACACTGGTGGAGGAGCTCAAGAGACTGGGTGAGGCTCTGATTCAGGGATCCAGTGGAGCGTTAAAAAAATCAGCCTTAAACACTTAACTGTAAAAACAGTTGCTGTTGTCGCTTGTACCTCTTGGTCCATTGTGTTGCTGGATGATGTATTTTAACTATTCCCTCTGATACGTGGCCTCATATAGACAATATGACTGCATTGAGATATTTTCAATGAAGCCACAATGAAGCTGGAGAGCAGAAAACGCTTCAGCAATCTAAAACTAAATAAAAAAAAAAAAAAATCAGATCCCTTGCTCTTTATATAGTTCACACCCCTTTCCTGGTTAATATTGCAAGTAATTCTGGGAAATGTAACTCAGAGGCAGAAAGTAGTCAAGGCAGGCTGAAAGAAAAATCTAGTTAATTATAACACTTGATGACAGATTAACAGGAAAAAATTGAACACCAAAGATTATTACTTTTAACCAATCTAAACTCATTACATTTCAATCATTCATGATACTATCAGAACCAAATGACATCATCTTCCGCAAAAAACATACAGTAAGCTTTATATATATTATATATATATATATATATATATTATATATATATATATATATATATATATATATATATATACACATACATAATATATATTATAACACTACATCAGTCCTCTAAATGTAGGGCTGACCTATGTTGACAGATGATATGTGGTATATAAGGTGTATATAGGTGTATGTTTGACAGATTCTCAGTTTATTTCTGTATTTATTATTGTAATATTTTTTAGGATGAATGCACATATTTATATATGCACATACTTGTGTACAAATTTCTAATGCACATAATTTAAAATTTCTTGTTTATTTTTGTATTTCTGATCATTTCAGTCATGCTTAGATATAATATATGCTTCTCTTGAGAATCTGAGCTACAGCAGTTGACTCAGTTTCCTCTTGGAGATCAATAAAGTATTTCTGATTCTGATGACCCTTCACAATCTTTTCAGAAGTAAGCCCAGACGGCATGTATTCTGAATGCATAATGCTTCCTTTCTCTTGTTCATTTTCAGTGAGAGAGAAAATTGGACCAATCGCCACGCCGGATTTCATTCAGAATGCCCCGGCGCTGCCAAAAACTCGCTCAGGTAACAGCCGAACACCACCGTAAAGTTGCATCTACTCTGCTTCTATCCCGTCTCCATTCCGCTGACTGATCGTATGCACCCACAGGGAAGATCATGAGGCGGATCCTCCGGCAGGTCGCGCGCAACGAGAAGGACCTGGGTGACCTCTCAACCCTGGCTGACCCCAAGGTGGTGGAAATCCTGTTCAGCCAGAGGTGTGAAGCCGCGGCCTGAGCGACACGCCCTCTCCTCAGGCCCGGGACGCCCTCTCAGCGGTGCAGATCAACACAAATCACAACGCGCTGGTTTTGCCTCAGCCTCCGAGTGTTTGCCGGCACTCTTTGGGACTGTATAGCGGGGCTGGGATCAGAAAAATAGGCTACTGACTTCGAGATGTGTGAATAGTTGTTTTATGGGGCGTAAAGAAAGTAGAGAGTAATTGCAAAGGCCGCACACACACACACACACAAGTGGTGCACCAAGTTTCATATGTCTAGTGAACATGATGCTGTCGTTGATGACACAGTGTTAATTACATCTATGGTTGGGCCAAATCGTAAGCAAACTGGACACAGAATCACTATCTTTTATATTTTCTTAAAAGTCGGTGACAATAATTTCGCCATCATTCTCTCTGTCTGCAAAACAATCGGTGAGCTCTGGCTTAGGGCTTGTTTTTTTTTTTGGTTTTTTTTTAAATAGTATTACTTTCCAATCAGGTGACGCTGCTCTGTTTGAATAAGTGTGAGCAAGTCAGCTTTGCACAGTTTCTGAATGATGACTGATGTACATTGTAAATTCATATATTTCTATGACTTGGGAATAAACTGTATAATCCTGTTTGATGTTTTCTGCCTCCTCACGCTGCGGTGTGGTGCAGCCGCTGGTTCAAGTTTCAGCGACGCCCTCTGGTGGTAGGAATCGCTCCCTGCAGGCGCGATCTGATGGCTTCGCTGTTTACTGTAAAAGCTTTTGCTCTCCTGCCAAAGCGTTCTGCCTTTTTGTCGTCTGCGGTTGAGCCACTAATGAGACACACACGCGGCTTTGATGATCTGATCGGTGCAACGGGGAGCAGCGATTAGGAACACAAAGAGACAGAGCGGATGGAGAAGGCAGCACGGTTTGATCTTAAGTGCCCTGGATTTGTCGGAGGTGAAATTACAAGCATTAGTGCACTTGAGAGAAAAGAAAAAAGAAATAATAATCTGTATTTTTAGGAGATTAGATTGCCTCAGGGTGCTGTGAAAGTGGCTCTGCGGGATGTCCTCTAATCAAAGTGCAGTTCCCCTTTAACGTGGTGTGTCATGCACAGGGAATGAATGGACACAGGTTCCCTTTCTCCTTTCCACCCCAGTTCACATCACCTGTGGCAGGAACACTAGTCTTAGCCTGCCTCATGGTCAAAACTGTTGTGTAATTTCCCTCAGTGACGCAGAAATCTACTATCAAAGGCACATAATCAACAGTTAGAAATGCTTTTCAAGAGTCGAGCACGGTGAGAAGACGGTAAAATTCTAACTCATTAGAAAGGTGAAAAAAGTGGGGTCACCCAGCATCCATCGAGTCCCAAGAGTCTTTTCTCCTTTTTCCTTTTCAGTTTGTGTTCTCTATTGTTTACAGTGGTACCAGCCTGAAATAACAAAACAGTGGCCATGACCACAAGTATGTCTTCCTAAAAGGCTTTGGTATGTTCACACACAAAAAAGCAGGTGTTCCGCTGTTTCAGTGTCCTCCTCACTAAACATACAATTATTCTGATCCAAGTCAAATCCTGTTGCAGAAATATCACTGGATACAGCAGAGCATTAACGCTTTCAAAGTGGAGGTCCTTAAACTTTAATGTAGTTACTTTGAAATGTGCAAGAACTGTAATTTGAGAATATTCGGGTGATAAGAGTTTTAGTTGTATTTAAATGGCTGAAGTTCATCTGTGGAAAACATAGATCACCTCATAAAGCAACTCAGCTCCAGTGAAATGATACCCACTCACCTACAGTTTAGGGTGACATGTACAGTATTGATCGTAAATTTGATGGGTGAAGTCTTACAGATCATTGAGATTATAGACTGGGGGATAGCAGATTTGTCATTGTCATTTAACTGAAATTCAATTAGAAATTTGAATTTCAGATAAAAATTGTAATAAGATCAAAAAAAAAAAAAAAAAAAAAAAACTCTCCCCAGTTTCATATTATAAACCACAGTGAGTAGTATCCACATTTTTAAATTTTCTTAAACTTGAAGCTTTGGAGCAAAATTCAACACTACTGAGAGTTGTGGGTATCTGATTTATGTAATTCATGAGTATTAGTGTCATCGGCCAGCTGACTGATGACAATGTCTTCATCACATACTGCTGGTTTGTCAACAGCTAACGTTTTATAATCAGAACAGAAAGCATTTCTGTCACCAAAGTGAAACGTAAAGGTGAGCACAAGCAGCCCTGCTCTGTAGCTCTGAAGAGAATAATCACAGTGGCACTACATTATTCTCCAAAAACACTTTTGACCATCTTTCTCAAGTGTTCACTAAACCTGAGTGATTCAAGAGTTCAAAGAATGAAAAGATGCTCAAATGTATCGAATGTCCTGTAAAAGTAACTGAACCATCATCTTCACTGGAATGGCTGTGCTCGAACTAATCCAGCACCAGATGTGCCTTTCACAAAGCCGGATTGTGTTTCAGAAATTACTTCAGATAGACCAGCTTTTAATTTGTTAAAATGAATGACTACACAGTTTATCATGATTTTAGGCTAAACAGATGGGTCAAAGGTTATTCAGTAATTTCAGGACCTAGGAATGTGTGATCACACCTTATTTCCTTGTCTGAGGGAGAATCATGTTTGGAGAAGTTTCCTTTAGCATTTCAAATATATTTTTTCCCAAATCCCTAAAATTGCATATAAAAATTGGCTGTTGACCCATGTGAAGATGAGACTTGTCTAAGGATAAGCTTTTTTTGTGTGCCTTTTTAAGCTCTCCTGTACTAATATGTGCTAAAAGAGGGAAACTGTCAATGAGCAGAGGAGGGACAGTAATTACTAAAATGAGATCACACAAACCCAAAATTTGGAGATGGGGGTGCATTAGCGCCATCTACTGTTCCTTCTGAATAATGATAATGATGTGCTGTCATGGGGAATTGAAATTGCAATCGGAGCCGTACTACAGCTAATGAAGACGTTGCTGTTTACTTGCATTATTTCAAATTAAAATGTTAAGTTCACTTGGCAAATACAACTGTTTTGCATGCAACTTCTCTTTACATACTTGGTTGGTTATAGTTTTGGGTTGCAGTAACTAATATTTAGTTTGTGATCCTGTATTGCTTTGGGTTAGTAATACGTTCCTCTTCTGTCTAATTTATACAACACAGGCATCTCTGTATGTCAAGTCTCATTTGATGCTCAAGAGGCCACAAACATTTGTTTCAGGTTTTACTTACCTCTGTCTACTGGCATGAGATTGAGACCTAAGATACATTTATGACATTTGTTGTATTGCAAATTGTTCCTACCGGCGTAACCAAACTGACATTTAACTATAGCCAAGCAGTATCATGAATTAAATTTTCAGATGAACTTTTTTTGTTTTGGCCACGTCTTTCAGTTGGCAGAAAAAATTTCAATGCACCTTGAATCCATTCCAGGTGACATTTCTTCTCACCTGGTACTGTGGAATATTAAGTAAATTACACACTACTTGCAATAATCCCCATTGTAAATGCTTGCAGACGGTAGAATCTATGGCTGTGGATGGGCACCATTTCAGCTGTGCATCATCCACAACACGGGCACAGTGGCAGTTAAATGTAGTTTAGAAATGGACACAACCAATCTTGGATTCAAACCGTAAACCTACTCATTGGCTCAGCTTAATAAAAGTGAGTGTTATGTTTAAAAAAACAAACAAACAAAAAAACCCCAACAAAAAACAGACTATGACACACTTGCTTTCACGGTAGATTGCTGTTATTCATATCACAGATACAGTCAGATCGTAAAACAAGAATAGTTACTCATAGCTGTCGTCTTTGCACCATAGCACACAATTGACCAGCTCTACATTGTACAATACACCCCTCCTCCTAGCACTGCTTCAGTAACTAATACACCCCTTCCCCTCTCCCGCCCTCTAAGTTCCCACCCCTCCCGGATAGTGAAAACAAAAAAAAGTACATCCACACGTTGGACCCCGTTGTAGTTCATTGACACCTCTGGACACAGAGACGTGGCCAAGAGGGATCAGACTCGGGACGTGTGGGATCTGGATTCAGGCTTTGCTCAGTATGCATGCCCTCTCATCCAATTTCATGTAGCACTAGAGTAGAGGACCAGCATTGAGGTTCTTAGATAAGAAAAGGGTGTCTGTACAGCAAGGGTCCCCTTTTGGTCACGGCTGGGAATGCGATGGGAAGTTGGAGGTTCTGGAGGGAGAGGAGGAGGATGGCGAGTTGTGACACCAACAGAGCTCGGCTTGCTGCCGCTTTGTCAGAGTGCGGCGGAGAGGTTGATTGAGGAGGGGAAAAAAAAGGTGGAACATAATTATGAATGACGGAAATGAAGACAGATGGGTGCAAATCTGCTCTCTTCCTTGAAAAAAAATGCCTACATAAAACAAAGCAAGAAAAAAAACACATTCATCCATAATTCATTTGATACATAATGACAATAAAAATAAATGATGAGGAATAACATGATAGAATCTTGAGAAGGGGACCAAGTCAGATGGGTTGGGGGGAGTTTGGGTCACTCAATCCTCTGAGCTAGATGAGGAGTCGGAGTCCTTCTGTGCTATGATGACATCGTCCAACAGGGCCTCCTGATCCGAGCTGTCGTAGCCGCCTTGGGACAGGCTGTCACCGCCCTCCATTTTAACATCAAAGTCTGGACTCGTGAGGAAGTGGTGGGAGCTCTCCAGGTCCTCCTCGTCCATCATGTAGGCACCGTCTGAGACCAGGGTCTCTTCTTCAACCCCACCCAGCAGGGGGTCTTCAGGGATGGGCTCGGGAGTGTGGTGGTGGTGATGGTGGTGATGGTGACGGCGCCGGCCCTTCTTGGGGATCTCCGAGAGCTCAGACAGCAGTCGGTGGAAGAGGCTCTCTGGCAGGAAGCCCTGTCACAAGAATGAATCCCAACATTAGAACACAACAAACAGCGTGTTCACACTAGAGCCTGACCACTGCTGGATTTCTGGGACCAAAACTGATATCAATATATATGAGTGAAAAATTGTAGTAATGATATATTGGCTGTTTTTTTCTCTCAATAAAAACCTAACTCAACTGCTTTTTACTGCAATATGTATTGTCCTTATCCACGAGACAACATATGCTAATACGGTCTGAGATGAGCCACCAATATCCGCACATAATACCAGCCAAACAACTTCCTACACTTAACTCATTTACAACACAATTCCCATAACCCTCTTAAACAATGAGCGCATACGTCTTTGTTTACTAGTTTTTTCATGGACCACTGCCATACAGTAATGCAGGCCAACAAAAATACAACTTTTTTTTTTTTTTTGGACTGTAAGGAAACATCTACTATGGCATTTTATAATAAATGATGTATGAGCAGTGAATGTATGTACGTACTTGATACTCTAACAGCCATTTGATGCAGGTTTAACTGCATCAAACTGTATTCAGAGGTGATTTTAACAGCTGATCGACTAAATCATCCTGCTGATTCATTAAGTCTGTATGTCACTGCCACAAACATGAGTGGGACTATAGAATCTTTGGTGCAGTGCAATTAATTTTAGGCACAGCAAATGCTCCCATTTTAGTGATTTTTTTTCCAGTGATGAGGATGAGGAGGCCAGGTTTCTTGCTGTGTGGGTACATGACAGTTCACAACAACCTACATGAAAACATAACAGGTGCCAGCAGCAACCTTGGTAGTAGTTGCTATCCAGATCATATTGAGAAGCTTCCTGTAATAACCTCCATGCAGAAGGACCCTGAGGTATGTTACCACGGCTTGGACACGTACAGAATTACGAACAGTTTCGGACCACTCAGGTGCTACAGCATGATCAGGGTTCTCCTCCAGATGTTCCCTCAGGTCTTGCAGCATGGGACAGAACGCGGCTCCAACCTGTAGGGGGCGAAACGTTTGGATGTTCACGTATCACGCAGTCATGTCCGCCTGAGGGGGCAGTACAAAGTGCACCGGTAACAGTCATGTCTCACCTTCTTTCCTGTCCTCATGTGAATGAGCTTGACCTTCTCACTGCCTGTCAGGGCTTTGTCTGCTCTCCTCCTCCTCCTCTTCCTCTTGCTCCTGTTCACAAGAAGCTGAGGACACAGGAAAAGGATCAGATAAAAGAGGAAGTTGACAACTGACACAGATTAATATCATTACAGAGCTCCAAATCACAGTAATGTGAATGCAGACTTCTCTGACAGATGAGTAAGTTGTTTATGTCAATCTGGTAATGCAGTAAACAAATGGGGAAAGGGCAGGTTGTGCTCAGATGATATGCTTGTAAAGCAGGTGCAAGAATCAATTGTAGTAACTGAGGAAAAAAATCTGTACAATGTAACATTACAATGTACAATGTAATGTTTACACCTCTCTTTTCTGTAGCAACTTTTTGTTCATTGCATTTTTTAAGAGTTTTTTCCACACTGGAAGTGAAGGCGTCCTGTTGTCAATTTACCTCCAGCATGTCTCCCTCCACCTCATAGTCGGGGTTCTCCTTCAGCCAGGTGGGGGGGTCCCTACGCCGCGGGGCACGCTCCAGTGCGTCACCGAGTCCGTCTGGGTCTGATAACTAAGAGACAGACACAGGTTGGATAAAAGTTAGCAGCTTCAACCTGATGCCGCCTTGTGTTTGCATCTGACTCTGCCTGTTCTGGAGTGGAACACATGGAAACCTGATAAGTGTACCTCTTGGTCCTTGCGCCTCTTGCGGCCGCTGCTCTCCCCCCCTGACCCGTTGGGCATCAGGGCCTGCTTAGAGAAGGTCAGCTTCAGCCCCTCCTCCTGGCAGGGAAACAGACAGAGAGGCTGCTAATTTAGCCACAATCAACTACACATCACAGACGCACCTCATCCTGCCATTTTTAAAAATTTAAACACTTGATACAATCATTTCAGCATTCTGCTCAGTTTGTACAAGAGTCCCACAGATTTAGACAGATGGGAGAACAGATACTATTATCCAATATCGCCTAAGAGGCCTTTGACAAATGCATCTTATTTTTTGAAACTTAAGGCAAATGCTAGTGTGTTTTAACTGGTTCTGCTGTATGTATTTGTAATGGCAGAGTCCTAAACTGAGCATGTTTTTGTTACTGAGAGAAATCTGTATCGGACATTCATCAAGAGTATGTCCACTTTTTACATAAACACCACAGAGAGACAATTTCCTATCCAATTTGCCATCTGACCTAAAAATTCAGTATCATTAGGTCCTACTTTACAACAGCGTAGCAATGTCAACCCTCTAACGCTCAAACCACATTCTCACCTTGAGGAGTTTGACGGTGAACTCTCCGTCCTCTCCGTCTACCACAGGGCCACCGGGCATGTTGTTGGGTTTGCGAATCAGCCTCGTGTAGGCCAGCTCGTCTCCTCCCAGCTCTCCACCCGGGTTCAGCTGTGCCTCGGGCACGTAGCGCCGTCCTGATGGCCACTGCCCAGTCAGCACCAGTGTACACAAGCTGTCCAGACGGTTGATCAGCACACGGTCCTGAGATGATGCAGGAGACGCTCAAGTCAGTTAGTTAACAGACTGTTAACCGTAATAAATTGGGCCTTTACAAGCAACTCAAAAACTTCATTATTCATGTATTTGTTTGATTGAAACCAAAACTATGTTGAACAGCAGCCTGCAGCAACTTCTAGCATCGTTCCATTACAAACCATGACATAAATTGATACAACTCTGCCTTGCCCGTAGCCGCATGGGTGCACCAGCTGTACGTTACCTTGGGCCAGTCCACTCTGAGGGGATCAGGGGGAGGTAACCCATCTTGAGATGGAGTCATAGACAGCAAACTATTCTCTTCATCCCCATCACACATCTTCATGCCTGCTAGGAGAAGCAAAAAAGGAAGTTTGAATTGTCAGTTTTTTTTTCTAGCAGTGGATTTTTATCCTTTTTCCTTTTTTTTGAGTACCAACTTACCTCCCTCCCCCTCTGCATCGCTCTCTCCGCTCTCGTCAGAGCTGCCTGACCGCTCAGAGGAAGACGAGCCTGAATCCGAATCAGAATCCGAATCCGAGCCTCCCTCTCCTCCCTCTCCTCCTTCGCCTCCTTCTCCTCCACCTCCTTTCCTTCCTCCTCCAGCTCTGCCCCCCCTGCCTCGGCCCCTCTTGAAGCCCCAGGCCCGTCCTCGCCCCTTGCTGTCGTGGTGAGTCAGGGGCGTGCCCTGCAGCTCTGCGCCCATTTCACTTCCCAGCAGGCGCGAATCCTCCTCCAGTCCCTCCTCCTTCAGACCGGACCCCTCCTCCTCGGTCTTGGGTTGACCAAGGGACATTATGGGCTGCGGCTGGGGGGGAGGAGGAGGAGGAGGGGGCGGGGCCTGCTGATTCTGGAGGAACTCCTGGCGAGCCTGACTGAAGGTAAACTGCGGGTCTGAGAAAATGGAGAGCTCGGTGCGGCTGACACCGTGCAGCGCGGCGCCCAGCATCAACTGGCGGTCATGGTCAGGCGTGCTCCACCAGGCGGGCAGCTCTGAGTTGTGTGGGGCCAACGGCAGACGCTCCTCCAGGCAGGGGTGGGGCAGGACACGTTCACGGAGGCGACGCAGGAGACTAATACGGTACAGGGTACGGGAAGCACGCTCCTCAGTTATGGGGGCCAGAGTCTGGGAGAGCTCTGATGGATCTGGGAGGGGAGAGAGAAAGGACAATTATAACTACCTGACTGTAAATCACTGAGGCTGTGTTCCTGCTATTGTGCTTTTTTTTTTTTTTTTAAACTGAGGTGAACGGAGAGCAGTGGCCACAATGCATCAGCTGTGCTGTGGGAGTTCTGATAAGTATTTCAGATTTGAACATAAGTGGTATTTGCACTATTTGCTGATAGTGCCAGCTACTGCAGCTTGTTGTTATGGAAACAAAATGTGTGCCATGGGACCAATTTCTTTAACTATTTCTATCAGCACAAAATGCAGTTGTGTTTTTTTCTATAAAAAAGAAAAATGGTATGAATATAAGAGAAAAACTGAATTCATCTACAGGCTAGCTTTCAGCTAACCAAGTAACTACGCAGCGTGAATGAAGTGTGAAACCCATTTAAGAATTCAAGATGTATATAAAATCTAAGCATTATCTAGTGTTTCACAGTGCTCACCTTCCCCGCGAGCTGGGCGCAGGTGACAAACCCTCCGGCACATGGCAACGAAGGAGCGGAAGTAGCGACTCAGGCTCTCGTCAGTTTTCTTGTCCAGACGGGCGAAGGTACGGAAGCGGGTCCAGTCAAACTCAGGCTCGTCACTCTCAGGAAGACCTGGCTCCTTCTTAATTTTCTCCACACCGAAAGTCGACACCACACGGTAGAAATCACACTCTTCCCTGCGTGTCCACCTAGGAGAGAGGACGATGACAAGTGAGGTGAGGCATGGTATGTTTAGTTCGGGTTTTATTTTGGGGCTGCAGTCAAAATCCTGGACATCTGGTTTGAAAAAACAACAGCCTTCCCTTAAGCAACAGTGTTTCTATGACTGTCTCCTGACATGAGGGAAAATCAGTCAATAAGCTCAATTGAGAAATGGAACAACACTGATAAGGACTGAGCAAACACTAAGACTAAGCAAAAGTCATTGCTAGAGATAAATAAACACATGAAAGACAAACAAGAGATTTGTGCAAAGGCACTAGTGATTTTTGATTTGCGCTTGTTCTTGTTTAGAGGAATATAATATTTTAAAAACCAGGATTGACCAAAACAGTATGTAGTACAAATTCATTACCTTGCTACAGCACATCTGGCACCTCCTTTTACAGTGTGTTGAGTCCAACCAATGGGAAAAAATGTTTCTTAAAATATGTGGTGGTTGGGAGTGTTAAGATTCAACGATAACATTTTCACAATATTCATTTTAATATTAATATTTAGGGTGTATTGTGTTTAAATGCCGAAACACCCAATGACGCTGAGGTACACAGCTGATAATGCGTCACATGTCCACCTCCGACACCCCCCCTCCCCGATCTATAGGGATTGTAACACCCAGTCCTATTTATGAATCTTAACTTCCTTTCATCAATGAGATGCCCAGACACGACTTGAAAACGACAAGTTGTGCTCTACATCATAATCAAGTTTGAGTGAGTTTCCTCCTAGATGCGACTGGCCTGAATGCTGCACTTGATAACCATAGTGCCATGACAAGAAGAGCATCATGGTCCATTTGGTCTCAACTGCCTCAGTACATCAATGCCAGGTTCCTTTGCCGTCACTTGAGTCACTGCCAAGCCTTCCATTTTTGGAAAGGGAATGCAATCAAATTGGATCTGCAAACACCAGTATCCATTAGGGCTATTTATAAAGCAAATATCAAAAATTCATTGTGGGCATATGAAAAATAGACGACCTGTATTATCAAACAGAAGCCAGCATTATTATGGGTGTAGCAAAATGAAAACCTCAATCAAACAATAATTAACAATGTTTATGCAGGGAACTGAAATATATTCTTGCAATTTTAAAATCCTAAGCCTATTCGCAAGTGTGGGAACGGAGCACCTCCCGTCCAACATCAATGTCCGTGTACCTCTGCTGGCGCTCCTGCCGTGCAATCTCCTTCAGCTTGCTGGCCTGCTCACAGCGCCTGCGCCTGCGGTCTCCCTTCGCCTCGGCTTCAATCTTTAGCTGCTCCTGCCTGTAGCTGCGTTGGTAGGCCGTGATGAGCCGCCGCAGCCGGGCGGTGAGCGACGAGCTGGTGGGCCAGTCGCAGGCGCCGCTCTGGCTGGTGGAGCTCTCTGTGACCACTGGCCCTGCCTTGTCCTCAACCATGATCTCATCGTCCAAGTTCACAGAGTCAGGCTGGAGGACAGTGGATATGATGTAATTCAGCGCTATTATCCAAGTCTGTGTAAAAAAAAATGTACCAGAACCACCCGAGGACTAAAAGCAACTGGCTCAGAGTCTCACCTCCTCGAAAAGATCTTTGGTGTGTCTTGACGCAGGCTTGAACTCTGGGTCCTCTGAGTATTTATCATAGTCACCACTGCATAACACAACAGAGAACAAGTACCATCAAGCAGGTGAAAGGTGTCTGAAACAGGCTCTAACCCCTGTGCAGGATGGCTGCACGTTAAACATAGGACTTTAAAGGAACACAAATATGCATGATTGGGATGCTTTCTCACTTGAAAAATGGTGCACTGCAGAATTTTTAAGCTCACTAAAACTGAATTTAAGACTTAACATCTCTAAATAACTATTCAAGGTTTGTTTCCACAATCTGGAGACACCTTGCATGTCTTGACTTGACTATTTTCAATTCTGATTGTCTTAGGACTGGTGAATAAGAGCACATTGCAAACAACTGTGGTTTTAATGTCCTCAAACATCATTTCAATAAAGTACTCTATAACATTATAAGAGCTACTGAAAGCTTTCAGAATGCACCTACTACTGGAAATCAAGAAATCACTGAGCTAATTAATGGCTAATAAATTCAAAGACTGTTTCCTCTGTAATTTTTGCAAGGTGTCATGATTTAGTGAAGACTGGATTACTAGGAACAATCTTTTCTCAATCCACAACCATAAGAGCAATTTTAGTATCAAGGTTGCATGTCTTGGTGTTGTGGAGGAAAATGTCCCTCAACTATAAAGTTGTTTTAATGTTAGTCTCTCCAGCAGTGATCCTTTTCTTGCCGTGCAGCAGCATCACTTTGAAAACAGAAGTATGCATGAACAAGCTTGAATTAGCACTGATAGCTGGCATCACTCACTCTTCTCCCAGCTCAGGATCGCCAATGTGCTGCTCGGCATCGATGGCTTTGTCATCGGGGCGACCAACTCGCTCCAAGAAGCACAAGCAGGGATCGGCACGCATGGTGGTGTACATCTCATAGCCTAGTGACAGAGACACACGGAGGCCTGTAAGAAACAAAACTGGTGCCCAGCGCCACTGACCCTCACCACCAATAACACTACACAAACATTACACTGTACACATGCTACGAGCACAAGCAGAAAACACACCGTGTTTATATACTCCAACAAGCAGGGAGCGGTCAGCCTCCGTGTCCCACCACGCTGCCGGCACTTCCTGTTGCTCCATCTCAGGCATCCAGATATCAACATCCCTGACAGAGGACAAACAGATTGCTGTATGCAAGTGTACGGCAGTGAACTTCTAAGTGAAATTGTATATGAATGAGCAGCCAAGAGTGGTTATGTGCTGAATGGGCTGCATTTGATACCTGATGTCAGCTCCTTTAAGGACATTGTCAGCATGTTCGCCGATCACCTCCTGTTTTAAGTAGTAGAGCATTCGCACCCTCAACAAAACCCTGGAGGGAGACAGGAGACAGTTTAGGGGCAAAACACAGGTGATAATGCATGCAGAAGTGTGTAGACACAGATGTAGGGCTACACTGACTTGTTGCACTGGTGCTTGAGGTGTTTGCGGTAGCTGTCATCCAGCAACAGGGTGTCTGGGTTGTACTTGCGGATCCATTCCACCTTCTGCACATCAAAAGTACTCTGTGCCTTTACCCTCTTACCCTTCCTGCCTCGCGGCACGGGGATGGACAGGCCTGGGTGGGGAAAAGAAACAAAACAGAAACAAAACAGAAATCATGAATATGTATTTCCTCATGTGATGAGGAAAACAGTCATAAAGTAGATTTTGTCATTTATAAGCATGTTACAAAAGATTAAGAGGTCACCCCTCTCTACCGGTAAGTTCATTTTCCTTCACTTTGAGACCTTCTTCTCCCATAAATTTACAACAGAATCTTATATGGAGCTACAGTACAAACAGGACACATGAGAGTGTGGCTGCCTACCAGAGTGGTTGAGTAGTGTTTGAGGCTCACGGCCGTTCTCTGGTGGTGTGATGAGCTCCCAGATGAAGCTCTTGATGTTCTCATCTCCGCGGTAGTGCAGCAGGCAGAAGACCAGAATAACACGGCAGATTGTTTCCACGTCGCGTTCACCCAAACGCCGCTTACACCTGGCATGGGACAAGATGTCCCTCCAACGACCCCAACTGGGAAATTAGAGTTAAAGGGGGAGAAAGAGAAAAGGAGTGAAAATATTGTCCTTTGTTAATCTGAATTCTAAAAATGGCAAAACAAAGTTTATAGCTAGCTGCATCTTCTATATCTACCAGACCTTATCATTGTCTTAAAGAGTGAAAATGTTATTCACAAATTATGACAAACACCTGACCCCTCCATAATAGAATAGAAATGAGATATGGACCATGCAAAAAAAAAGGGGGGGGGCGACTCAGCATCAGAGAGGTCCACCTACCCATAGACAAGCAGGTGTTTTTCCACCCGGAAGCAGTCGGTGCGACCATAACCCCCTCCGCTGTGGCGGTCGGAGCGCCGAGAAGAGCGGGACTGTCTGGAGTTGGCAGGTGGATACTCATCATCACTGTCAAGGTCAGAGAGTTCGCCGCCTTCGCCTCGCAAACTGGAGTACTGCCGGGTCTGCTTGCGTACTCTGGGAGTGTCAATCACCAGGGTGTTCTGCGGGGAGGAAGGAGTTGATTTTTTTTTTTTTTTTTTTTTGTTAAATAAAAGTTGCTCTCATCTTAACCGTCATGTCAACCAAGGGCAAGGGGACAGGGCAGAAATGCTGAAGGCATGTGACCAAGATCCAAATATAAGACTAACCTCTCACTTTGAGAGCCCTGAGAACAGGTTATTTTAAATGATAGAAAATTAGGCTAATATAAATAAGTTCATGTACCAGTGGTGTGACCCTAATAATCCTCTGACTCTTTTTCACCCTTGTTTAAAAAAAAAAAAAACAAGGTGACTGACAGGAGCATGAGAATGGAGCCAAACGCTATCTGAAGTAAATTACCAAAATTATTATTGTTTTTTTTTTGCGTTTCATTCAACACTTCTCATGATTATGACTCTTCCTCCTCATACACATTTTCATACACATAACCATTACCTTGCGGTTAATGGAGTCAAAGTCAATGTCAGCTTTCTTGGCCCATTTCTGCCAGAACTCGGGGTCATCCAGTGCAATGTCATTGCGGGTCTCTGAGGCCACGAAGCTGGCCTTGGAGAACGTGGAGCCCTTGCCCTCGCTCTCTATGGTGATGGTGGTAGCCCTACGCTGCAGGATCTGGTCAATGTCCTCCTCGCAGAAGCGGCTGCCCTCGTCATTCTCATCCATGATGGCAGCGTAGGCGCCCTTCCTCAGCAGGTCCTCAATCTCCTTCTTGGAGAACTGCTGGATCTGTTGAGTGAGATGACAAACACCATTTACAAGCGTTCCACATTGCATTCAGGAAATTACACTTGCAAAGACGCCAACAAGATACATCATAAATGACTGCCCTAAAACATAACCTGGCAGATGATGATCAGTCGGTTCTCTTACCCCATTAACGTTGCTCTCTTTGTTGCCACTCATGCTCTGCAGCACAGCACGATCCAGGCCAAGTTTGAGACTGGCTTTGTCCAGCATTTCCCTCTCATAGGAGTTCCTGGTGATCAGACGGTAGACCTTGACGGCCTTAGACTGGCCGATACGATGGCACCGTGCTTGGGCCTGGGTGGGAGGAAAAATAGGGTAAATATACAATGAGATACATATACATATACAGAAACAGCAGTTTAAAAGATAGGGAAATAAAGGCTGACATCCATCTGTTATTAATAAAATTTAATAACATAGTTCTGTATATGTCTTCAGAGATCAGGCTGGTGTCTAGTTCACACCAGCCTGCAGTCCTAGTGAAACTGACTTTATAACAGACAGTGCAGTGATGTCGTTTACCTGCAGGTCATTTTGAGGATTCCAGTCAGAGTCAAATATGACACAAGTGTCGGCAGCAGTGAGGTTAATACCCAGGCCTCCGGCTCGGGTGCACAGCAGGAAGACGAAACGGTCTGAGTCAGGTTTACTGAAGCGGTCGATGGCAGCCTGTCGCAGATTCCCACGCACTCTGCCATCGATGCGCTCATAAAGGTATCTGGCCAAAACAGAGAAAACAACATACTCATTCATCATTTTAAGTCTAAACAAAACTGGCAACATCTGTTAGCTTTTGCAAAGGCTTCCAAAATCACATCATCAAAAGAAGTCAATTCAGTAATTAGCTTCTTCTCATACAATGTGACAGCGAGCGGCCAGAGGTCAGGTTCTGCTACAGAGCAGGTACAGTGAGTGGGACGGGTGAGGATTTGATGCTTTGTTCAGTGACACTTTAGCAGGGCAGACAGTTGCCATCATGGGGGATGGAAACTGGATCCTTCATTTGGGGTGCAGCCTCTCTACTCAGCATGCCATCCTGCTTTTCAATCCCTCTTACAGACTTCTAGCTTTCATTCAGCACATCTATGACCAGCTAGCTTTTTAAATATGAAAACATACTTTTGAGGGTCAAATCATACCTCTTGTTGATGAGGTAGTCCTCCAGGATGTCTAAGCAGCGCACCATCTGGGAGAAGATGAGCACTTTGTGGCCGCCAGCTTTGAGGCGTGGCAGCAGCTTGTCCAGTAGCACCAGCTTGCCTGCAGACCGAATCAAGGCCTGCAAATGGAAGTCGGGGGCCAGGGGGTCGTACACCTCCCGTAACTCCGCTACTATCTTCTCCTCCGCTCCTGAACAACAGAAGCAGAAACCATTTCATTTTAAGAGCTAGCATTTCTCTCTTGGGTCTTACGGGACAGCGCAGGTTTGATAACTTGTGTCACTTATTTGCTCATTAAATTCCTTGAATTTTGCATGACTTGTATCATTTCCATGAACACTATTTACCACCTTCTTGTGTCAAACATCACACTGTTAACTGAACCCCTCAGGATAATGTTTGAATGTTTATTCCTTCAAAGGCAGCTACGTCTACCAGTACAGTTGAATGTTAAACAAAAAAAGTCTCTCAACAAAACTGCACAGCATTTCAGTTTCCCCTGATGACTCCTATTTTTTCCACAAATGTAGGAATTCTGGGTGAAAACAACATTCCATCTTTGATTAACCACAAGCTCAGTCTGCAAAGTGCCACTAAATGTAACTAAAAATAGTCAATCATCAAAATGTCAAGATGTCTCTAGCTCTAGAAACAGTTTTCCATATTAAGTCCAAGTAATTTTACCAATGACCCATTACCCAGTTTCCCCATGGGGATTACTGAAGCATTTGATTTTGTGTTAAATCACAAGTTGAAAATATGACAACAAGTAAGTGAGGAAGAGAGAGAGAGAGAGAGAGAGAGAAAGAGAGGGCTTTCACAAACTTTCTCCTCCCTCTGAGGTTTCTAGGAAGTGTTTATCGTAGACCAAGAGCTGGAAGTGTCTATTATTTATGAATAATTACTTCTTCTGATTTTGGATGAGTGTGACAATTACATCCAACTACAATACAACTGGCTGGCAGGATTACAACCACAAAACAGCCACTTCAAGTTCCTCAAACTTTTCAACCCAGTCAGTCCGATTCACTTATTTGCCTCCCAAGTCTGGGCAGCGTGGGCTTTCAAGAGTTTCCAGCTCTAACCTAGAGAGACAACTGCTTGGCAAAACACGCAGCATTTTTGTTTGTTTGGTTTATCACACTCTGCAGGCACAACTGTGGGTCCCCGGGGTGTGAATAATCAAATTAGGGAATGCTCTTCTAATGTGGCTGCGGCATTACAGTCATTCTCAGTTACAAACATACCAACTAATTTCACACTTTGCGATAACATTATGACTGCAATACTCATTAAGTGCGAGAGCTGGAGCAATATGTGGTAATACTGGGATGAATATCAGAAGGCAAAGCTGAGGTGGAGGTGCAGTACCATTGATGAGGTAGGGGTGGTTGCAGCACTTGCGCAGCTCCATCATAGTGTTGAGCAGGTTGGGGACGTTGCTGTTACTGTTGGCTCCTACGCTGAGGAAGCTGAAGTTCCTCTCCAGGATGGCCCGGTAATACTTTTTCTGGACGTCCGTCAGCTC
This sequence comes from Myripristis murdjan, assembly GCF_902150065.1. Taxonomy (NCBI): domain Eukaryota; kingdom Metazoa; phylum Chordata; class Actinopteri; order Holocentriformes; family Holocentridae; genus Myripristis; species Myripristis murdjan. The sequence continues at coordinate 6,405,229 of NC_043996.1, forward strand.
AACCTGGGAGAGAGGAGAGCCCGCTTCAAGAATGAACTTCTAATTTATCATCTTAGCTTGTCTTGTTTTTTTTGGAGGATGTTTTTGTTGATTGTTGTGTGGTGAGATGTTTTTTATTAGATGTGGTTATCTCACATGCTGTTGGCATTAGGGCTGAATGATATGGTTATGAATACATGTATTAATTGTATTTATTTATGGTATATATTTTTTATTTTATTAGGGTATACTATTTTTATTTATTTTATTTACATTTATTATTTTTATTTGTCATTATTTTATTTTTAAAATTCAATTATTTACATAAATAAATAAATAAATAAAATAAAATAGATTTTGCAGTTGTGATGTGATTCACAATTTTAGTGGATTGATGCTAATTCCTGCATCATAATTTTCATTTTCACTTTTAAAAAAAATTTAAATGTTGATGTGATTATTGCAGTGGTCTGATCAGAAGAATTTAATTTGCAGGCCAGGGCATCTTTGTAGCGCCACAATTTATAATTCTATTTTATCAAATAATTTACTCTTCTCTTATTTACCATCATTGCTTAGTGCCTTTTTTCCCACAACTGCAATAATTCTATTTTATTTAAAGCTTATTTGATAGAGAAATACGTATACATTGAACATTTCAGAAATATTCTGATGCCTTGTACATTATAGCTTAAGCTAATCTGCAATGTTACACAATAAATCTAAAATTAAATTTTAACTGGCAAGGCTCTCTATTCAACAAATCAGTCTGATTTGTTCTGTCTCTTTTGTTTTCTACAAAGTAGTAACTGTAATGGTTGTCTCCTTCATGTGAAAGATCTTGACTACAAAACTTTTGCGTCCTATTTGCACTAACAGACAATCTCACCTCAATGATGGTCTCCTGTTTAGGTGCGAGATTCTTCTCCACATCCTCTTTGAGCCTTCGTAACATCATGGGCTTCAAGATGGCCTGCAGTTTCTGGACCTGAGGGATAGACAAAATGATTTGGTTAGAGAGGGCTGAATGTAACTGGTGAACAACTGAGATATGCAAGAGAGCGCACATGTAAACATGTAGCTGTGACACACAAACAGGGAGAAGATGAGAGAGTAGGCATGTGTGAAAAAGACTGCGTGTATGTGTGCGAGTGCCAACACGAGTGCATGTTTTGCACCTGTTCCTCTGTTTTGAGGTCTCCGAAGTCTCTGAGGAACTCTGTCTCAGAGGGAAACTGGGCCGGCTCCAGGAAATGAAGCAGACTGAAGAGTTCCTCCACTGTGTTCTGGAGAGGCGTGCCTGTCAACAACACCTTGTGTTCCTGGGAAAAACCGCACAACACAGGCAGGAGGGGAGGCATGGACAGAGGGAGGAGAAGAGAAAATAAGAACACCGTGGCAGGTAGGAGGAAAAGAGGAAGGAGGAGAGTCCAAGATAAAACACATTTTTCAAACCCTAATGCTATTTCAAACAGAATTTACACAAAAATTAGCCAGAGCAATAATAAAAAAAAACAGGATGTATATGTGAAATCTGGCAGATGTAGAAGTACACCAACTGGACTGAGTAAAAAACATTGAGCTATCTCACACCATTCTTAAGTGCACAACAAATGCAACCACATTTAAAGACATAAATGTAACTAACTCAACATTTTAAGACTGCTAAAAAGACCTATGATGATTAGAAGCTGCAGATATGAGCACTGCCTCTAAAATGTAGCTGTGGAGCACCCACCAGGTCCAGCATCTTGAGGCTGTCCAACAGCTTGCAGTTTCGATTCTTGAGGCGGTGAGCCTCGTCGATGATCACACATCGCCAGGAGATCTCTCTCAGCTCGGGGCAGTCGGACAGCACCATCTCAAACGTTGTGATGAGGGCATCAAACTTGTATGCACCTGGGATCAGATGCTCCTATAAGACAGAATGCCAGTTTTCACTTTGATCAGCTGTGCAGTGAAGAAGAATAACTGAAAGACCTCCACATGATCCCACATAACCAGTTCATTTAACCATGAGTCATAATATCAGTCATATTTGTGCACACAGGAATTCCTGTGTACACAGATAATATTTAACATAGAAGTTAAACACCTGCATACAAAGCTGCTCTGACCACCTCACCTTCTCATCCTTGCAGTACATCTCGTACTGCTGGATCATCTGTCGGCTGGCCAGGCTGCCGTGGTAGACGATGGCGTTCATGTGGGTCCAGGTGGAGAACTCCCTCTCCCAGTTGGTGATGGTGGAGAGAGGAGCGATGACCAGAAAAGGACCCTGGACCCCAGCACCAAACACCTCTGACAGCAGCGAGATGGACTGGATAGTCTTCCCCAGACCCATCTCGTCTGCCAGGATACAATTCTGCCTGAGGAACAAGGAACAGGGAACGTGAATCCTGAACTGTGAAGCTTTTTTAAATGGCGCTCCACCTGGCTGACCCAATCTCAAGTATCATTGGAAATGGCTTTATTGGGCAATAATTACACTGCATTGTTGTAAATTCCAGAGGATTGTTCATATGGGATAAAGGATACATGTGATCTCCCTCAAATTGTTCCCTCTAGCCTAGATATACATCTAAATCATTATGGTCTACACCTGCACTTATATGCACATAATGATTGGTCAAAAAAGTGTTAAACAATTATTTTCCATTGCAGAAACAAAACAAATGTCCCATTGTCTAACACACTAGACAGATTTTTACCCAGGGCCTACCTACCAAATGCTACCATGCAATTGTATCACTGTGTAAAATTTGGATCCACAAAGGGATTTATTTTAGTCCTTAATATGGGTGCACAACACTGGCAGTTGATATACAGTATTTGCAACCAGGTCCAAAATTTCCTGTGTTAAAACCATTACTAAGCTATTTGAGCAGGTAGCCTACATGTGTTAAGACAATCTGCCTGCTGCCAAAAACATATTACATTACAGAGAAGTCGGTTCAACTTGGACTGCCATTATCAGATGACCTCCTAGTTTGCCAAAAAAATAAAAAATAAATAAAACAGAATGGTTCTGCCTAGATACTCGACAATCATGTGCAAATCAAAATGATGCAATGCTACATACAACAAACAAAAAGCCCAGGATGTAATCAAAATGATGGATGCTGTTAGCAGTAATTACAGTAAGAGCACCAACCCATGCAAATCTAATCCAGTCCAACCAGGGCTTCACATCACATTCAGTTAGAGGAAGCCATAGTATTTATTAAGTATTTGAATGTGGGTCACAAATACCTGTTGTACCAGTTGAAGAGCAGCCAGTTGACTCCTTCCAGCTGGTACTCTCTGAGGGTGTTGCCACTCTTGTACTCTCTAGACTCCTCCAACTTCTTCCATGAACTGGCTGGGGGCCTTGGCTAAGGGAGAGGAGAGGTCGCAAAATGGATTAAAAGATGACAAAACACAGCAGTCACACATACAGGATCCTGACAGATTTAATCTTTGTTTCTGTCAACAAAGACAGCTTTACAAAAGACGAGAAACCGCTCAGGGCTATTTCACTATTGAAAACTCACTGTTCTCTTGAGACGAGGTTGTCTGTTTTGGATCTTGCTGAACTCTTCAATCTTGGCCTCATCCACGTCCTCCTTCAGCTCCCAAGTAGCATCTTCATAAGGCAGAGAACACCACTTCACCAGGTAGTAGACAACCGGCTGGGGGAGGGGATACAGTGCCAGAGAATTTGATTATTTAAATGCTACACAGCTCTGTAAATAACAACAGTAAACATGTTCATATGTCGCGAGGCTAACAGAAACAGTCAAGCAGGACTGTCCAGCTGTAAGGTGACGTCCCCATAAGGCTCAGTTCTGGGCTCTCACCTCTCCATTGTCCTTGTCCACACTGTGGGACTCGTCCAGGATCCTGTCCACCTCCACATAGTCTGGGTTGAACGGATCCTCGTCCTGGAGATAAACACAAGATCAGAGACATGAGAAAAACGTTCAAGTCTGATTGCAATTAGGTCAAACAAGTGCATGAAAACAGAAGCAGCATGGAGACGACACAGAAATTGAACTGCTGAAAAACTACAGTATATAAACTGGAGGGCACAAAAAATAATCAATTTTGCATTGCAGTTACAGTCTGTGGGTAATTTGGGTCTGAAGCTAAATCTCCTGGCAACTGAGGCCTGTGATTACTAACAATCACTGATACATATTAATAATTGATGAATCATGATTATTTAAATACATCAACTCGATGTATTTACCCACAATTTCAGGCATGTGACCAAAAGAAAAAAATGCAGGAAAATATACTGAATAGAAACTGGAAGACCGGACTGGGACAAAAGTGGGCCTGGACTTTGACCCAGACCAGCCCTCTGCACAGGCACACCATCCAGACTGTCTACAGCCCCCAACTGAACCGCTGTCACACACAGCATGTAAACACCAGCCCTAAACACCTCCACCTGTCTGCATCACAGAGGATGCAAATGAACATAGTTTCTCCCCTGACCAATACCGCATCATCATATGCCTTCATATTTCATATCAACAACCCAGTCTAAGATCCAAAAATAAACAAATGGGTAGGCTGACCCCCACAAACATCAAAATCACCACCAACAATCATGAATGGAGATGGTTTTAATTCTTTAGCTGATTGAGCTCTTAATCCAAGCCGTAGTAGTGGACAACACATAAAGATCAAAAAGAGATTATAAGATTAACTGTATTTGTATTTTAGGGCTCACATTTTGTTTACGTTTAATTTTGACAAACACTTTTTGTATCGTTTGGTTTTTGTACGTTTCAATGTAAGTCTGTCATTTGAAGGACAAGGCTGTGGTGTTGTAGATAATTCTGGTTTACAGGACAAAGATATCTGAAGATAATGTTTTTTAGATAGTTTCAGCATAAACATTATACATGGCTATGTAATGTTATGTGATGGTGGTTAGAATGGCATGTTTCTGCCAATGGGCTTTAAGTACACAAAATCTTCAGTAATCATGCAGAATGTCTAAGAATCAGAGTCAAATATAATGCTTTTTAAGACCAACTTTAACTAAATCTAAGACTCAAGCTGTTTTAAATTAAAATTCTGAAAAGCTAGTATTTTTTTTTATTCAAATAAACATTTCATGAGCACAAAGCTACATATATATTTGCTTTTGCTGAGGTATGTGTCAGTCGGGAGTAAGTGTTATGAGTGTCCCTTAGGTGGCACTGAAATAAATCGACTTATCACAGATTGTTTTTCAAGAGGATTTTCTAAATTTTCACTGGTAAACATGACAGGTAAGTGTAAAGGCAGCATTAGGTTCAGTCAATTTAGAGTTTTGTAACAAGAAATGTTGACTCTTGCTGCAGAAGAACTTGATTAATTTTGACCAACAGACGTAGATGGATATGTTATGTCACGTTTTGTTGGAATTAAGACCTCATAAATTCAAATGTAGGACTATTTAATGATGTTTCAGGCCTGACATTTGTAAAACTGAATTTAAGCCATTTTAAGAGTTTTTGAGAATCTGCCTATTGTAATGAGTTTTCTGAAGAAAAGGGCAACTACTTAAGCAGATGACCAACTTCTGCTGCTTGCTATTTGGCTGGCAGTAACTTAGCTAAACTAACTTCCTCTGATCTACTGAAATGTCTCAAAAAATACTGCGACTACACAACAGGGCTGATTGGCTGTGGTGGGTCAACGCTGTAAACTGGACCTGTGGAGGAGCTGCTGCTCTGAAGATTAATCCTCCTCTACAGTCTCTCCTGCAGGACTAACTAGCTGTGGCTGCAGGGGTGGCCAACATGTTTCTGCATATGGCTGCACATTTTTTTTCTTTCTCTGATTTTCTGGTTCATGCTTTTCATTTTCATTTTGCTTCTTCATTATCTTAGCTTTTGCAATGGCACTGCTAACCTTTCTACTCCATCTCTGCCAAACGCATCTTGAGGGGGGCATGACTGACAGATTATCACTAGAGCAGCAGAATGAGGCTGATACTCAGTTTGAGCTGATGATCTCTCTCGCTCATAACCCCCCATCGCATGTGGAAAAAAAAGCATTCAGAGGTATAGCAAAATGAAAATGTAGCAGGAATATAAAACACAATACAGTATATTAAAATAAACCACTCCAACAAAATATAGATCAAAGTGGTGGCAGTTACATACCCTTTACAGATCACACAAGATCTGTAAGTTCTGCTTTGCCTTCCACATGAGCAACCACATCTGCTTTTAGCACAGAAGATGCTGGGTGAATTGTTCATCTATTTTCCACCATTTCTCCAATGGCAGAACAGAAAACTTGGCAAACAACTGTCATCCTACTTACACAACCCGCAGCCTATTAGTGCATTTTTCAAAGGCAGAACTGACACATTATGCTGTTTTACAGTGGAGATAAATGTAAGGATCATGCATGCATCAATGTTTAAGTAAATTTAGTAACTGAACTCAAAATATTTGAACTGAGCATCAATACAGAATCATCCAAGAAAGCATCATAATGCACTGACGTCGTAACAATTTTTCCCAGACGATGGTGGGTAAGCGTCTACAAAATGCTGCTGTGGAGGGAGCTCTGCATGCGACCCTGTCCCACTCACCTCTTGGAAGAGATGCCTCATCTGTGCCTGCTTGGTCTTGAACCTCTTGATCTTCTGATGGATCCTCTTATCTCTCTCCAGCTGCTCCAGACTGGCCCACTCACAGTGCAGGTAGGAACTGGAAAAGGGAGAGACGACAAAGTTTTCACACATCTGGATGTTTTCTTGACAAAAGCCCAATGACTTTAAGAGGCCCAGTTACCCTTAGACATGCTGGGACTTACTAGTTTTTGTATTTTACAAAGAATTCCTCAACATTGATGTACTGGCCCGGAGACACCTGGGAATTATAAGAGAACAATTTTTAGGCTGGAATCAATATACTATTATATGGAACATATGAAGAAACGTGGCAATATGAAACAGAATAGACCTACTTCCTTCTTGGTTAACCTCATGGACAGAACTTTGTCTACAATCGCAGCATCTTCTTCACTGGGGTTTTCCTAAGAAAACAGGAGAGCAATACATGGATGAGGGTTACAATACTCACTCTCAGCTGGTGGTGTGCAGTATTACAACCGTGGCATCCCTCCCTTCAGTCTCACCACAAAGAACTGCATGCTGGGCAGTCCGTCTCCATCCAGTTCCATTTCTTGTTTTAGCTGCTCTCCCATGAGCTGCGCTGCTGTCCCTCCGCTAATGGAAGCAACAGCAGCCGCGGTTGTCGTAACATCGACATCTTCCTGCTCGTCCTCGTCATCCGTTATTTTGATGTCGAGGTCCTCCGTGTACTTTTTCCTCTTCACCACACGATTGGAGCGCCTCTTCTGGCCAGAAGAGATCATTTTAAGTTAATTGTGTCAAGGAGTGGGCAATTTAACAACAAAATTGAGAGTGTGTGTGTGTGTATATATATATATTTTTTTCCCTTTTCAAAATAAATCTTAAAAAAAAAAAAAAAAAAAAAAAAAAAAAGAGAAAATGTGACTGAATTTCTTTTTCAAGCCATGACAGCAAGCTCACAAGAGAATTATTAGATTAGGATTCGGAGTAACCAGTACATACCATAAATACTTTGGTTTCTAACATTTAGTAAGCTTGCAGTTAAGATGAACTAATTAACGTCCTTTGAAATGAAAGTTCAAGAGGCAGCAAAAAAAGACAAAACAGAGAAGGGTGCACTTTTATGCTTCTGGTCAAATCATGGGCAGAATCAGCCATGGCAGATAGTTCTGTAAAAAATCAAGCGTATAAATAGGCCGTGTTGGCTGCAAATCAACCCGCCGCTAGACATGATAGACTGAGTGAGAAGAGAAGCAGTGGTGTCCTTGCTTCTTGACAGTGAGCTGCCACTGCAAACACTCTGTGAAATGAGATCTACCAAACCAGCCACCTATTGCAGTGCAGAGGAATAATCAGAGTGGGCCTTCAAGTCTGCAGGAAAGCCTCTTTAACAAGAGTGGGCTATAACTAGATTTCAGGCCTAATTATTAATTCAGCTTAGAAAGTTAGAAAGTCTTGTGCTTTTAGGAAACCAACAAAATTGCTTTTAATAACTAAAAAAATCCATAAAAGTAACCAAATAACTTCAGCTAATATAAAGTCTCACATTGTGATTTGTGTTGAAGATCTGCACCAAAAACAAACAATCAAAAAAGCCAGGTATCGCTCAGTATTATCATATCATTTCAGACAGCATCTTTCCTTAAAGCATGCAAAATGTAAACAGCAGTCCCATATCAATGCTGCAGCCAACATTACTTTGAGTAAATCAAAGGTGCACATATCCACCTTTCTCACTGCTGGATCCACTGTAAAATTCAACGTAGGTCCAACAACTTTCATGCTCTGAATTTTTTATTGCAGAAAACAATATCTTAATTGAGTAGGCCTTTGTCAGCTGTCACCTTGTTTGTCACAGTAAAAAAAGCACTAGAATAAGAATGTTGTGAGGACCTACTTTGAATTTGACAACATCACCTATAACAACAACCACCCTCAATGAAAAAGCAGCCAAACAAAAAAATGAAAAATGAAGAACCATAGACAGCACAGTTGCCAAAATGCAGGACTGTTCAGACAAATAATGGCTTTGAAAGAAGACCTAGTTATGTGATGCTTGACAAGAAAGAATACTTCACACTGCAATAAACCTTCTGGTGATAACAGTCAGTATTGACTGATGAAAACTTTTATCGTCTTACAAGTGTACTGACCTTGTTTCTTGCAGAGTGTGTGTGTGTGTGTGTGTGTGTGTGTGTGTCAGTACCGTAATTATGTCCTCCTCCAAAGCAGCAGGTGAGGCAGGGCTCAGCTCCCCATCAGAGTGGTCAGAGGAAACATTTCTCTTCCTCTTCTTTGCGCCTACTAGGGTAATGGTGCTGGTGAAAGAATTAAGGAGAAGAAAAAAGGAATAAAAGCAGAGCTAATATTTAATGTTGCATTCCACAAGACTTAAATTCAACACATACAAAAATGAGTCACATTTGAATTATTCCCTATGTCAGTTTTTCCTCACACACAGATCAACTTACTTTGTCTTGGTCTTGCTTTTGCTCTTGTTCCCAGTGCCAGTCATCCCTATGCCACCCGCCCCTCCAGCTGCTCCTCCTGCCACCTTCGCCTTGCTCTTCTTCTCCACCCCACCTCCACTTTTGGCCCCTGCTCCTCCTGCGACAGGACTTTTCTTCTTGCTCCCTCCTCCACTGGGCTTTTTCTTAGCAGCACTCACCACCGTCACTGTGCCCCCCATCTCTGCGGAGACCTGGTTGGCTGGAAGCTCATCCTGGTTCAGAACCCTGGGGAGGTTCTTCTCACCGCGTGCCTTTGCCCGGGCAATGGCCTCAGCCACGATGCGGTTGGCCTTCTCCTGCTTGCACAGGGTCTCGACACGCCGCACAGTAACGGGCTCACTGCCACCAGCCTTGGTGATGCGGATAGCCTGCGAGGGAGTAGTGGTGGTGGTAGTGGAGGAGCCGGTGGTTGAGGTGTTGATGACTTTGACTACAGAGACAGTTCCACCACTCGAGGAGGCTGAGCTCGTCTAGGAAATAACAAATTGTTTATTAAAACAAAACAAAACAAAAAAAAAACATCAGTGCTTCAACTGTTTCTGTTTCAGCTTACAAGAAACCATTAATTGTTACCATAAGGCCCTCTTCAAGAAATAGAAAATTAGAATATATCCATGCACTACTGGAGCACTACCTGTGGCTGCAGTAACATTTTCAGTGGCACTGCAACTCTCTGTCCTCCTTGGCCCTGGGAGATCTGCACCACCTGAGGGCTGCCAGTGGCACCAGTGCCTGAAACCAGCTGGTACTGCAAGAACACACACAATAAGGCAAATCACGGCACATTCTCCTTTGAAGATAACCATACTTGACCAAGAAGTGTTTTTAAAGAGGATCCTGACAGAACAGGGTGCTAAGTCTAACACAATGAAGCTATCTCTGTCATTAGATTTTATGGCGGCTGCATACATGGCAACATGCTGTGGTATTCTGAAGATAATTTAAAATGAACTGTAAACAGTATAGTTCCAGATTGGTGTTATTCACAACACACTTCATTTTCACCTTTACTCCTCCTTGTTGGTTGGGCTGCTGCTGCACCTGAAGCTGAATGGTGAGCACTTTGGGCTGACCTCCAGCCTGGCCTGCAGTCCGGGCCTGGGTGAGGGCAGCAAGCTGGCCCCCCTGGAGAACCAGTTTGCCCCCAGGAAGCTGGCCCAACACTAGCCTGGGCTGGCCTTGTTGCTGCTGCTGTTGTTGCTGCTGCCCCCCTTGAGCTGTTTGAACCTGCTGGACCTGTGCAACCTGCTGCTGGGCTGTACCAGTCGCCACTGTGACAGCTTGACCCTGGGGTGCAGTAGAGCCAGGCTGGGAGGGCTGCTGGAGGACCAGGGTGATCCGTTTAGGCTCGCCACCCTAAAATCAGATACATGGCAAAAATGTGATTTTAATGGTTGTATAGAAAATGACAAATGTATACCTTCTGAAATTCAGCTATGACCCCGCTAGCAAATCACAAAAGCAGTCCAAGCCGCACCTGTTGTGGTACAGTTGTCAGGGTGACGCCCTGCGGTCTGCTCGTGGCGACAGGAGAAGCGGTGCTGACCTGTGTCTGCGTCTGCGTCTGCATGGCTGGCTGGAGCTGCACCTGGGCCTGGGGTTGGATGTGGATCTGTCCAGCCTGGCCTTGAGGCTGGATTTGGACTTGGGTCTGTCCTTGGGATATCTGCGCATGGGCCGGGATCTGCACCTGAACTGGCTGGCTCTGCGTCTGCTGCACCTGCTGGGGCATGGAGGTCAATAGAACTTGTTTGACTGGGCCGTTGGGAGACTGCACCAGCCTCTGCACACCGGCAGCACCCACCTTGACTTGAGTTTGGCCTGGGCTGGCCTGGTTCAAGACTGTTCCCCCAGGCAATATGGACATGCCAGGTCTCAGAGGAGTGCCAGACAACACACGGATGACCTTACCACTGGTCGAGCCAGTGGCTCCTGATACAGTCTGCAGAACCTGGGCTTGACCCTGGGGGCCTTTGAGAATGACGATTTTGCCACCAGCCTGCTGGGTGATGGCAGCTAACTGCTGAGGAGTGAGCTGGTGAGTAATCTGTGTGAGCTGTTGTGTGGTTGTGGAGGTGGCTGGGGAGCTGGAGACTGTTAGTGGTGAGCCCAGGAGCACAGTGCCAGTGGTGGCCCCACTGGTGTTGCTTGCAACAGGGATGGTGGTCTGGGCCTGGACCTGGACCTGAGGTACAGTCTCAACAACGGCAGGGGGCGCAGCAGGAGCTGCAGCTACAGAAACAGTCTGAGGGGCGACCACAGGGGTGGGCTGCTGTATGGAGACTTGAACTGGGGCAGGATCGGGGATAGTTGGGGCTGCTACAGGAACACCAAGGCCTGGGCTGACTGTGAGCTCTGGCGTGGGCTCAGGATCAGCAGGTGGGTCCACCTGGCCAAGGGCCAGCTTAAGAGCCTCCTCCACGGGGTCTGAGGTGCCCTGAGAGAAGGAGTCGTCCGGTAGGGCATCCAGGTTAAATAGGGGTGTGTCCTCAAAGAGGTCCATGATGGGGTCTGCCATCTTGCCCCCTCCACACAGGGAGATGGGCACAGCCTTGCAGCTCTGTCCGAGATCAAATCTAAACAGTCCTTGCCCAGTTCCTCTTAGCGTTCAAACAAACAACTGGAAATATACACAGGAGAAGCACAGAAAAAAAAAATCAGCACAATTATACAACAAGAGCACAGCTTGACCAAATGTTATTCTGCTTACCAAACTGGACAAGGCCTATTTCAGACCTCTGTACAACAAATTAGGCTTAGTCTGCATCATCCAACAGCAAATATCAAACATTATGTAAAAAAAAAGAATAGCAAAGAACAGAGAGCCAGACTTGGGAGAGAGGCAAAACGAGCCAACACTGTATACCTGCCTCAGTATCCTTTTCAGCTCCTTCTTTATGTAATGCTGAGATGCATGTCCATGCATGACATCATTCCTTCAAGTTTCGTTCCTAAAAAACACAGAAAAAAAGTTTACCACATCATGAACAATTTTCAGACAAACAGAAAGATACTGAACGACCAGGTCTGGTGCTCTGTAAAGCATTACCATTCAAAACTCCTGTAAATAAGTGGATCACACAGATAACATTAAATGATTACTGAAGCTAAAGTGACATGTAAGTCCCTTTAAAATAAGAGTTACCACTGGATTGCTAAATTTTTTATAGCACAGTGCATAGTCACTCAAGGAAAGCTTACTCAGAAGAGCTATAAAATGTGATATAATACGAAGTTAGACGTTTTAGTTGAATTCAGCAGGTGTTTTTACTGGCCATATTTAATTACTTTGAGAAAGCTGAATGAATGGGGCAGTTGGTGGCGAAGTCGGACGAGGATGATACTGATGCTAGTAACGTTAGATGTCTGGTCGTATGCACTCTTACTCACAAACCCGTCAGCTAGCATTAGCTTGTACCGCTAGCAATAAATGCCTATTATAAAAGCCCGAATGGCATCAAAAACATCTAATTGAGGTGGCAGACGGAGCGGATGGGACGCTTTGGGTCGACACCTAGCCTCTCTGTCATTCACTACAGACCATTCAGTCAACTGGACTCCTTCAATCTCATCAACAAACCGGACCAAACCAAAGCAACGTGCCACAATAACCATTGCCCGTCAACGTTCAGACACGGGTTAGGCCGCGATAAGGTTTGGGTTGGCCTACGTCTATTTTTCAGCAAAAATACCTGAAAATAACCATCCCACCCACCGCCCCAAGTCTCTCAGTTATAATTTCGGGGTGCTAAATTTACCTTTGCATCGACACACATGGCTTTCTCCGTCTCACAACACTGTACGATTACAGGAAACGGCCAGCGAAGAGCAGGAACTAACATTCTTCCCAGAGAAAGCGTAGAGAGCGTGCCCCTCGGACGCAGCGCGAAAGCGATTGGCGCACATTTCCCCGAGCCGGCAGCAAAGAGCGATTTGATTGGTCGAACGAGCCATCGGTCATATTATAAGGCCGATTCTGGGCGGGAGTGAGCAAATGGGCATAGCTCGGTTGAGAAAACAATAAATGCGGCCTAGCTGGGATCGCTTGGCTGAGTGATCTTCAACATTGCTGTTTTACTGTCACAGATCCTCACATCTCCACTGTGCGGTCTCTAGAAATTACACTGGACGGAGAGAACAGGCGTGTTTTGTTGTTTTTAAAAGGATGAAGCGGCGCCCGCCTCGATATTCAAGAATCATATGTCGCCTATCTCGCCCGTCAGTTTTTCAGCGGTTTATCACAGAGCCCAAGAGTCCATATCAATAAATGAATGGAGACATCTTGTGGCATACCTGAATATAGTAGTTACTATAAATACCCACCCCCATCCCGTGCATAAATTAATAATTTGAAATTATTAAGAAGTAAATGCGGTAGATAGAAAAAAATGTCAGCTTTTCTCTAGGTAAATTGAATATTTTTTGGGCTTTCTGTAGATAATTGGAGCCGACCAGCACCATGTCTGTTCACTTTGGTCTGGCCGGGGATTTGCTGCCCTCTAGCAGGTCATACCCGACACTCCAGCGCGATTATTTATTTATTATTTACCGTATTTTTAATTTTAAACAGTGACATAGCATTTTTTTTTCAGCACTTTAAAAAGCTGTGCAGGTTTTGTTGCTCACTACTGAACTTTTTATTTAACCATTTCACTGTGCAATAATTTATACCTGCAGGACTGCAATATAGTTGTATATATGGTGTATGTAGGCAGAATTTTTTTTTGCATATGCTCAAATTCTCGTTTCTCCATTTATTGTTGCAATATTTTGTAAAATCAATTATAGGATAATAGGATTTAGTCATAATCCACATAATATACATACTTTTTTTCTCCACAAAGATTAATGCACAAATAGTATTAATCCACATATTTATACATAATATACATACTTTTTTGGTACAAATTTCTAAAGCATATATTTTTCTATTTCATATTTTTTTTCTAATTTGAGCAACTGCAGCTGACCCAGTTTCCCCTCGGGGATCAGTAAAGTATTTCTGATTCTGAATATTTCAGATGCCAAAATGGTGTGAATTCTATATTATGAAAAAGGGATATTGTTTCTGTGGGTAAGGTAAGGCCGATATTCTATAATTGGGAAGTAAAGCTCATGAATGTGTTCAAGGTAATATTTGAGCAACATGTATCTATAAAGTCTCCAGTCTATTACTAATAAAGCTGCTTCACTGTAACACCATGGATTCGAGCCTTGGTTCCAAAATTTCAAATATATTTTTGGACTGTCCTAAATCACAGAAAATAGTATGTGTGTGTGCATGCACCTGTATGTGTATGTGTGTGAGTGAGTGAGAGAGAGAGAGAGAGAGAGAGAGAGAGAGAGAGAGAGAGAGAGAGAGAGAGAGAGAAATAGTGCTGGTGGTCATGAACCAGGGAAGCGTAAATGACTAGATATGACAGCACACCACACTTTATCCATGGCAGCCCTGCAGAGATGTGCCTGCTCGCTCGCCAAAGCCTCCATCTGTCTGTAGCCCTGTGAGGAGTATCCGCTATTCGCCACACTTACACTCTAACCCCATGCTGGTGTCTGCTCGGTCCATGCCAACTCTGCTGGCGAGAGCTATATTTACAAACAGCTGCCATGGCACTGGGTAGAATACCATGGGGGAAAATATTGCATAAGCAGATAAAACTGTCAAACCCATAACGTATTAGAGTACAAACTTACTTGTCTCCAAAATTGGCTGAAGGTAAGAAAAAGAACGGTGAGGACCCTGCAGGTGCACTGCAAAAGATCCATCTTTCAGTCTTGTGTTGATTCTGAAAATCTTATTTTTCTCAACAAAATTGAAATCTGCTAATGGAGTTAAATAATTTTTCTTTTTCTTTTTGTTTATGTTTCCTTGCAACATACAATGAAATAAAAAAAAAAAATCTTGAAACATTTTTCTCCCCGTTTTTTCCCCATAAAATGAGGTGAAACTGCATTGAAAACAAGTGATAGGATCTCACCTTTCTGAACAGATTAAGATAATAAAACAACTTAATATGGACAGTGTGGCTTTGCCATGCATTTGTCTATGAATATTAAAGCAACATACAAAGGGAAGTTGTTATCTGTATTTATTTTAATAATTTGGACTTTGATATAAATCTCCTTGTAAATGTACATTTGTTGCAGGGGACTAACAAGCAAAATGAGGGGCATCAGTCACAAGACACAGCAGAACAAATGGAGTTTGTAAGCTGGACGGGATGCCATGTGGGACACAGCAGCATTTCAAACATTTTGAACAGGAAAGAAAAACATAGAATGAGAAACAGAAAAACGGGCTCTTACTTAGTCATTGCACTTAAGCCCACATTGCACGTCGCTACTTTAGTGATTTATTACAATAACAATGCATCCCAAACCCATCAAATATGTATGCACAGAAACAGAGAAACCCGAATCTAAAGAGAAAGGAATGTTTATCATTTTGCTCCATTTTTCCCAATATTTTGCTTTTTCTCTCAGGTGAGAAATAAATTAATTTGCACAATCTTGCCCTCAGTTTTCCCCTTATCTTGTATGAACACATCCTTTGATGCACACAATAAAGAGTTAACAGATTAGAGATACAGATCAGAGCCTCGCTTTTCTCACTTGCACTCTAACTCCCATCGCAGCTCTCCAACCTGCCTCCACCCGTACATCCTCCTCACAAAGGGAAAACCAGGAACCCAGAGAATGTGGAGTACTTCCAGCCTCCCATTAGGTTGCCTCTTTCCAGTTTGAGGTAGGCCTTGTCCCCCCTCTCCATGATCACCAAGCCGGCGTTGGTGGCAGCTTCTCTGGTCACATCCTGGTCCCCTGCAAAGGCTGAGATCATCGGCCAGCCGTTCAGCATCAGACTGACCTGGGAGAGGAGAAACCAGAGGGGTTGGAGTCCAGGTGGATCTGTGTTGGGGCCCCTTAACAATTGTCACTGTTGAGGTATCATACCTGAATAGTTTGTCTATTGTAGGCCTTCACAACATGGAAGTTGAAGCTGTAGACGCCTCTCCTCGGTGCCAGGAAGACGCTGCTCTCTTGGTCAAAGTGACTGCCCACGTTCACCAAGATCTTAATCCAAGTTAGAAATAGAATGAGAAATATATGGGGAACTGGAAAAGGTGTAAAGGGGTTTGACAAAGAAAAGTTTGATGATACAATTGACGGGGTGACTCAAAGAATTGCGGTTCTGTCTGCAAATGAACTGTTCAACCCAAAATGAAAATTCAGCTGAGGTTCGTATAGGCCCACCAAACACACAGCCAGTTTTATCTCCTGTCTCTCAAACTGCAGAAGTTAAGGAGGCCATCTGTTTGCAACTCCAAAAAACAAAACAAAACAAAACAAAACAAAAAAACAATATAATGTCCATCCATTTTTTCCCCAATCAGCTCATAAAGTATAATCTAAGTATTTTGTGGCCAAACGATTGCCCTGTGGGTCCAAATGTCCAATATTCAGCTCATTATGTCATTTTGCCTCGCAGTGTCTTGGTTTAGTATGCACCCTACCACAGCCTGGCTCTTCTTGCTACAAAACACTCGGATTAGGCTGCACAAGCTGTTTGGGGAAATTCGATTCACATTATATGTGAATCGAACTGGAAATGTGACAAGAATGGCTGTGTTGCCTTGAGAGAAGGCTGAGATGGAAATATGGGGGCTAACTACCTGTGCATTTGGTGGTCCTACTAACATCAAGCTTTTAATGTCATGCAAATGAATTTTTCATTGTGGGGTTAACAACTATTTTAAATTTCCTTTAATTTGATATCCATTATTATTCATTTTTCATGCACAGAATGTCCTGCTAAACATGGGGTAATTAAACTGGGGGTGCAAAATGGCACAAATTGAGTGTGACTCAGGGAAAAGATCTTGGCCTCTTTCATCAGTGCTCTCATACTCACGTGGTCAAAGTAGATGATCATGGTGCGATTGCTCATGTCTGTGGGCTCGTGGTTGGTCTGGCGGGTGGCAGAGAATGCAACCCGTCCTGTGCCGGAGCGGACCGACAGGCCAAGGGCGTTCCCAGCAGGCTCCGATGAAGGAGTGGAATCACACACCACCAAGCATTTCCCCTCAAGGACGATGGGCTCTGTGTCATTCTGCCCCCTGGAGCCCAGAGGTGCCCACAAGAGCAACACACCCAGCAGCACAGCCAGGTCGAAGATGACCAGATGGACCGACCTGGGATGCATGACCGATCCTGGGATAATTTGCCAAATAGCTCTGACTGATTCTACAATGGAGGAAGTGTCACTTTCCAAGCACTGGGATGTAAATAACCATGCTATGGTAGAAGATTCTTAGAGCACTCCCAGCAAACTTTGGCCACTGGGCTTAAAAAAGAAAGACCGGCAACGTCTAGTCAAACAATCTAACTTCTACACGGTCAGTCTTTGTAAATCAGCATGCATCTATGCAACAATTAAAGCAACAGACTGGATTGCCAACCAAATGATATTCAAAATAAAATTCAGAGGGAATCACTTTGCCATAGTTATTAATTATTCCCCTGCTATTCTCCTCTCCCTCTTGCTCTCCTCCACAGTATGTGTCTATCCAAAGCCTCTTCAGTGGATTATGTGCTGGTTGGATGCTGTGTCAGTAGGGGGCAGAGTGGCAACGACAAACAGACGTCAGGGTGTGTTCAACTTCCTCAGCAAACGCAACCTAAGAGGAGTGCAGGAGAGAGGGGTGAGAGGGGGTCAAGAGGACAGGGTAAAGAGAAGTTACATCACTCCGGGATATAAGAATCTGAGCTTTGATGCAAGTCACCGGGGAGCTGGATGAGGTGGCGAGGGATGCTGAGAAGAGGAGCGGCAAAAAAAAAGGATGAGGTAAGATTTTGGATAGGTGTCAGGGGAAGGATGTAGGATCCAGGAGGGAGGGAGAGAGAAAGAAGGAGTGGGGGAACAACTCCACTGAGTGACCATCTGTCTTTTACACGTACCCCCTCCCTCCCTTCCAACGCTGCACAACATGCGCCCCTCCCCTCCCACACACACGCACACAAACACACACTCTTGCTCTCTGTCATTCCCTTATGTTTGCCACACTCATTTCACACCCATATGCATAAACATCCTCCCTTTTTTCTTTTAAATTTCTCTGCAAATTCCCCAGTGTTTCTGCATTCCCAGTTCACTGAAATGATAATCTGGGGAAGTGAGTCGTTTTTGCCTTCAGGTGATGCAACTAAGTTAAAACGCTCAGCCCTGCACTGCTCAGGAGTTTTTCCCCCCAACACGGTGAATTCTTCTTTTTCCAAGATTAGCAACAGAATATGCACCAACATCTGTTTCTCAGTCTCATAAAACTTGTTTCAAGACACAGAAATATAACTGTTTTCTTGGATGAATGAAGGATTCACACTGGCACATTTGTGCCTTGTTAATGTTATTCACATCGTTAACATAACTGTGCTAAAATGACTGGATGATGTATTTTCCCTCCTTGCTGTATAATCCTAGTATTTTAAGTCCATGAAAAATAGAAAATCACCTGTTTCCATTTGATCGTTGGACTTCTTGTATTCCATACCAGGTGTAAACAATTGTTCTCTCCAGGGCAGAGTAATAAAGGCAAAAATCCTTATTCTCTTGCTTCTTCTTTCACAATATGTCACTCTGTCTTAGCATAAGCATGCCAGAGTGTGCTCTGATCCCTCTCTCTCTCTCTCCCTCTCTCTCTCTCTCCCTCTCACCTCCCTCTCTTTTTCTGTCTGCTTCTTTCTCGCTCTCTTTGTCACATCCGCCCACTCACCTTTACAGTGAAATAAAGAAAACAGGCAGATAAATGAGGCATCGGAGTGGCTTCAAAGAGGAAAGTTACCCACCGAAGTGACAGTTGTTAAGCCTTTTTTCCAGTGATATGCAATCAAATCAATGAATCTTCAGTGTGTGCCTTCAAGGCAAGTTAAAAGGATCAAATGCTCCCTCTTGTTCCTTTAGCAGTTTCATGTGAATGAAAACATTTTCAGCTTCAAAGCTTTTTTTTCCCCTCATTTCTGGTTAATTTTCTTTTACAAGATAAAGCAGCATATTTACTGTGTTCTAGCAGATATAAGGTGAAACTGGAAAGGCTAGTTATATACACCAGTTGCTCAATATTGTTTCAATGTAATTTAGAGCATATGAATGTATGAGAAAGAAAGTCCTGACATGCATGAATTAAATAGCCTGAGTAATAGCTGATGAACTAGACACACTTTGATGAGTGGACATTATTTTATAATTAGTTCAGTATTCAAGTATTCACAGTCCAACTTGAGATATCCACCATTTGGAAAAAAGTTGCATCATCTCTGACAAAACTATTTTGAAAGCTAAAAAAAGAAATAAATAAATGAAATAACAGTGTAGTTACTGTCAATCCCAAGAGCTTTTCCACAGCAATATTTTCAGTATTTCTGAAATTTTGTAGAATGAATATCCCATAACAATCATATAATCTCATTCCCAGAAACAACATTTTCTAATTTTGGAATGACTTCCTTTTGCATTTATTCTCCAGACTTGACCCACTTGCGTTCATGCAGATAATCAAGAAAGATAGATGTAAGTCATTGGCTGAATGTGTCCATGTCGTCAGCCCAAGCAAGGTCACTGAATCCCCACAGCGAGTTAAGAAATCGCCCCACCTTGTGGTGAATCCAGGATGCACCCTGTACATGTTTCTATTATTAGTTTCTCAGATGGCAAGAAAAGACCAAAGCTTAAAAAAAGATTTTTGTTTCCCTCTAATTGTAACACGTAAATCTAAGACAAGACACTCAAATTATGGTTGACTCCCACACAAATTCACAACAATAACTGCTAAATGCTGCTATTATTCTCAATGGTCTCCATTGGAAACGATCTTCGTGTCAATATCCCAGAACTGCACAGAGCCAACCCAGATCTCAGTTTTTAGGAGGTTTGTGATTTTCTCTTTATTGAGAAAATAGGAAAGGTGAGTCTGAGAGGGATAGAGAAAAGAGAAGGTTATGGCAGAATTTCCAGCATGGGGTTGTTTGTTTTCCAAAAGTGAGGGCTTTTAATCATCACCGTTTTCTGCTGGTGTGGCCTTGCCCCAAGTTTAACCCAGGAAGCTCCCCATCAGCGTGATTCTCTCTGACCTTTGGTCCTGCTTTCCCTTCAGCTCAGACTTTGCCGATGGAGATTCGGCTGTGGAGCTCAGCTTTGTAGAGTCCAAAGCCCAGGCACACAGGCTGAGAGAAGGTGGTTGAGAAGGTGTGGAGGTGGGTGAGACTGCCGGATGGCCCCACCTCAGAGAAGGTGATGGTGCCGCCGCTGTAGTCCAAAGCTACCCCTACTCGGTTGTTGGTCATTTGGTACGTGAGGCGGGTCTTCCTGCGGTTGTGCCAGGCGGCTAGCTTCCTGTCATGCTGCTGCGTCAAGCTCCATGACACCTGGACAGTAAACACAAGCATTT
The DNA here is from genome assembly GCF_902150065.1 of Myripristis murdjan. Classification (NCBI taxonomy): domain Eukaryota; kingdom Metazoa; phylum Chordata; class Actinopteri; order Holocentriformes; family Holocentridae; genus Myripristis; species Myripristis murdjan. The sequence goes on from NC_043996.1 coordinate 6,425,745, forward strand.
TAAATAAGGAGGCAGTTTTTCTCTCGCTTGGAGGTAGATAGTAGTGATGTTATGTCACAGGGCAGAAGTGTGGGTTTTATGTTTTATTGTGTAGTGATTTTTATATGCTTGGTGTTTATTATTTATGCATGGTTTTATTTGAATTTGTGTTTTATCCTTAATTTTATTTGCATGTGCATGATTTTAGACACACTTCTGGCCTTGATTGGCACCTTAATTGAATGTACCCGCACGTGTAAGCGTATGAGATTGACAATTTCCTTCAGCCACTGGGGAAGGAGGACGAGACTCCCGCGGCCAATCAGGGCCGTGGAGGTGGGCCTCAGCTGAGGGGTTGCAGGGAGTAAAGGCCCGGCAGGAAAGGTGAGGAGAGGGGAGACGGCAGTCGGAGATCGGAAACGGTCGGCGCGGCAAGGCGGCCAAGCGGCCAAGCGGCCGGCCAGGCGGTCAGGCGGTCCGGAGGCCGGCGCCGAGGAAAATGCCGAGGGAGGCCAGAGAGACGGCAGGACCGGCCAGAAGGGAGACGGGAGCACACAGGTGGGAGGAAGGAGTTGGCGCGTGACACCCTCGCAATGGAGAGGCGGACGGCACCGTGGGTCGGCTGGAGCGGCTATAGTTGATAGCAGCGGCCGGGACGGACAAGGGGTTTCCCCGGAGGACGCCAGCGAGTCGTCACGTTGTCGCCAACGCGAAAGTACTCCGGCCTGGGTCGTCAGCTCTGCTGCGACCCGGGAACTGTGTGAGTATCCCTCCCGATGCACTGGCGGCACGCATTACTCCCGAGACTAACAGTGACTCTCCTGTATAGCCGCAACCGAATAGGCTACTCGCCCGAGTGTTTCTTGTTTCCGCAGGTTGTTACAACGCGGTGATCCGGTGGCAGAAGCATGGCGCCAGGACCCACGAACGGGACTAGGGTCGGCCAAGGATTACACGGCAGCTACCGAGGAACCTCATGGACTTGTTGAGACTGTGGGTTGGGGAACAACCATTGTAAATAAATTCCCTTTTTTTGGTAGCTATTTTATCTGTCTGGTCATTTTAAGTCTCTGCTCATCCTGATTTTAAAAGAACCTGTTTTTAGAGTCCTAGGCTCTTTCTCCTAGGTGGCGTTGTCCGGTTTTTAGGTTTTATCGTTTTTTAGGTTATTTATATTTTTTTAGCGTTGTTTTTAGGCCTTAGACGGCCACCCGGGTGTGACAGTTACATTCGCAAATGATCTGATTCTTTTGAACTGCTCTTTGTTATGAACAGAGGGAATCAAGTCAAGGTGAGAGCCATTCTTTTTGTCGCTGGGCCCAAATTTCACTACGTGCCCTAATCTACTCCCATTTTTCTGAAGTGACTGAGAACAGTCACAAGGCCCACCAATCTAAACCAACGTAGGCAGCAAGTGGCAACAAGTCCTAGCCAATCAGAGGTAGAGTAGGGGCGGGTATAACCAGAATCTGGTAGACGACATGTTTGGAGAAAAAAAAAAGAAAGAAAATGAGTCAAACTTGGAAATGTAGCAGCATCTGAATGCTCTCCAGTAATATAGGCAATGTTAAAGTGGAGTGCAATATTTGCAAAAAATTGTAATATTTGCATTTTTAAAGGTGGCATTTTATCATGAGACATTCCAACTACTTTAAAGAAGTAAAACCATCGGTGAGGAAAATCGCAGCTTGAACCAACCTCTACACTGGGTTTTCCATATGTGCCGCTAGCTCAGATTTGGCAGGAAATCTGCTGGGCTGCTCTACAGCATGAAATAAGAGGGCGCTGTTCCTCCAGTTCTTCCAATTCAAATAACTAAAGCTGTCAGAGTTTTTCCACAATGATAGATGGTTGAACAAGTGTAAGGCAGATGGAAAAATCACTGCCAACATGTTTATCCTCTTAAGTAAAGCCAAAGAGAGAAAACAAACATGGAGTGCATGGAGTGACACTAGAGAGAGGAAACAGGGACAACGTCTTTGTGACAAGACGCAGTGGGGTTTATGGGCAATGTGGTCCAAATTTGGAGAAAGACTAGCACTAACAAATTAACTGGAGATAGACAGAGGTCACCAGTCGTCTTGACCCCTGTTGTATGGGTTGACAGTGATTATACCAAGGCATCACAATAAAACTAACAATGTTCATTTGGTTCTCACCCTTGTTGGCGCCAAGAACCCCAAATTGTTACATGTTGATAAGATGCAGTCTCAGGGACCCCCATGTGATTTAATAATTCGATAACAGTCTGTGCAGTAGACAATAAACATGAGAATCACTGATTTAAAGGAACGCTACGGGATTCACGACAAAGTTTCGTCTTTGCATTCTCCCTGTATCGCGGTGTGAGCAGCTGGGTCTCAGTGCTGCCCTCACCAGGTTCTGTACTGCCAATCAGATAAAACATGACTTAACTCCTCATATTAACACAGTTTCTACCCATTTTAGCCATGCACAGGTGAATTCAGCAATTTATGTACCTTGTTGTTTCCAAAGGCATTGCCCTCTTTGCCCTTCCGCCCAATATTCTTGTAGCAGACGCCAATATCCCAGAATCCCTCCGCCTCCAGCTCCCAGTAGTGAGTTCCAGAGGAGAAGGTCTGGACAGTGAGGACCTGGGCCCAGTGGTCAAAGCGCTCCGGGTGAGCGGTGCACGGCAGGCGGGTTTTAACCCGCGTGGCTGAGCGCAGGTCATCAGAGATGCTCAAGAGAGGATGGGCTGTGTTTGTGTCTAGAGTCAATGGGCAGGTTACTGTATCATGGGAAAACAACAGAAGAAGAAATATTTATACCGATATAGAAGGGACTAGAAGGGTGAAGATTGTTGATAGATGTTTAAGCAATAAATCAGTATAGGAAACTCTGTACATTGCTTCCTGATATACATTGCCTGGACACTGATTGTAGATAAACGTTTGCCTGTTACTGGTTAGCCTACATGTTGCTGCTCTTGGGGGATCTCTCTCTTTTATTTTTTAAACTGTTCATTAAGAAACATTTCCAGGAGACACCAGAAGATACCAGAAGATGCCCAAGTTCTTATTTGATGATCACCCGCCTCCACCTGCCCTGCCACTCACACAGCTCTCTCTTGAGTTCACTGAGGCAGCGGAGGGTCGCAGTGATGAACTCTCGGTACTTGCTCTCTATGTCTTCCAGGATAAACTTTCTGTCCAGGCTGACGGGATCAGGCGTGAAAAGGGGGCAGTTCAGGTCAGCTACTAGCCTGAAGAATACAAGAGCAGGGCAAACACAGTTGGAAAACACATGGCAATCTCATTTGGGAGGCTGAGCCCGGTATACTCCAAAACACAGGCTGGTGTAATGAAATAAAAGCATGTAGGCCTACTGACACAAATGCGCTCAACGTAACACCACATAATACGATTTTATTTGTTTCAGACTTACTTTGAGTCGTCTGATTGAAAAGCCTGGGGAGAGAAGAAAGAGTCAAGTACAGGCGAGAAAAGCAAGACAATGAAACACGCATCCCTCACATTTACTCAGATAATGAATTTAAACACAAATGGCCCTGTGTGTGTGCTCAGGTGGACAGCCAAGTAAACCAATTACAAGCTTAAACCTTCACTCAGTCTTGAGAGTGAAGCATATGGTTCAAATCAAGGCAACTGAAATCTTACAGCTTCATCTGGCCCCAGGCTTGCTCTTTTATGGCTATTTATCTTCAGGTGGGGGAACATGCACTTTTCTTTATCTTTTTTTCTCAATAAATTAGCTTTTAAAGTGTAATTAAAAATATGTACAATTCTTCCTAATCTATCTATCTATCTATCTATCTATCTATAAACACATGGGGGGGGGGGGGGCGGTCGGGGTGGACAAGATCCCTCCATCCATAACGTATGTTTATGGATGTATGTCACTATTTGATGCCATATCTTGCTTTGTTTTTTGTTGACACTACAATAAATGTTTTTGAAGAATAGTTTGATGTAGTTGGATTATTCAAGGTATTTCCTCTAGTTTTAGAGCTTATTTTGAGTTTCTAGTGCTTGTAAAGCTACTTTGATGGACTGTAGTGGAAATAGAACAGTGAGCAAAGAAATTTGGTTAGAGGATTATTGCTTTTAATACCATTATTTAAAACATATGAACATTCTGAGGGCTCAACACTTTATGGCAAATTTCAAAGGAGTGTAAGAGAGAAAGAGGGATGTACAGTTGTGCCAGACAGCAATTTTTTCATGTCCCCCCCCAACAATTACTCTCAGAAATTTTGCTGTTTATTATCCCCCCCCAATAATGAAATGGGATTTACGCCTCTGTATACACACACACACACATACACACACATATGTAGTACCAATGCACATTAAAATGGCAGTAAGTAAAAGTATCACATTTAGTTTTAGGCCTATTTTTTAAAAAATATTTTTTCATCTCTGAAAAACAGCATTCAAGGCACTGTTGTAAGTGTGATCTGCTATTGAAAAGGCCAGCACAGATAATATAATGCACATCATACAAATGAGTGGGTGGCACAGTAAAAAGCATCCGCTGCTATTTATCACTGAAAAACAAACTAAACAAACTAAACTCCTCTCAAAATGAGCACCATGACAGATAGTTAACAGCATAAAAGCATGATCACAGCTAATAGGCCTTCTTGTGTAGCTGAAGCATGCCATTTCTCAAAACCGTTTGTGTCTTGCAGGGCAGAGATACAGCTGTAGGACAAATGTATGTAAATGCAGCCTCTTTTCTATGAGAATCGAAAGTGTTGAGTGATATTGCTCTGCTGTCCAGATTTCATGCAGCTCATGGGTGTGCCAGATGAGGTGAGGTGAGGTGAAGCTTGCCAGAAAACATAAGTCAATGTAAGCCAACAAGTTTCACCAGTTTAGTGCTCACTAACATAGATGAGCAGTTCTGAAACCACACTGTGTTAAAAGATTAAAAGGTAAGGCTAGATGATAAAAATGTATCACCACCCACTTGAACACCATATCATATACATAACTCCTTCCTTAATATATACTTTTCTATAAATGACAGATTGCTCATGTTTAAACTGTACTGATAAATTGAACTCTAGCATCCCAAGCATGTAAAATGCAAAGACCAAAGAATATTTTTACAAGTACGAAATGACCCAAGACCCACTACTTTTCTGCTCCCCAAGCCTTACCCAGATGAGCAGGAAGGGGTCAGTCGCTGCCAGAAGCGAGGCCAGGTAGTGCTGGGTGCTCTGCGTCTGGCTCAGGTCCTCTTTCACCTTGGAGCAATCCTCCTGCAGACGCTCCACGGCCTGCTGCCTTTGCCTCTTGGTGATCTCCCTCAGGGCCACGACCAGGCTCCTCACCTGGACCTGCAGGGACGAGCCCAGGCGCTCCACCTGGGCTTCGTCCACCTCCGAGGACTCCTGCGCCCGGTGACAAGACATTGGAGGCTGTTAGGTTTGTTCAGCTGTGGACTGCATTCAGTGAACACTTACTTTAGTCGGCTCCAAGCTCCAACGTCAGAGCCAATCGAATCATCCATTTGAAATCCTTTTAATCAGTAAGAAGACAACGATCTGATGGACACACATGGTAAGGAACAAACATCTCCCTGGGTCAAACAGATGGTGTCGAAAGAGCAAACTCAACATAGGGGATCTTGATGTTGCAAAGACATTGTAAATATGTCATAAAATGTTTTCACTCACAGCCATGTTGCGGTCAACATTCTGATACTCTTTGAGGATTCGCTCTCCGTTTTGCAGCTTCTCCTCTGCTTTCTGTAGGAGCGTCTGGAGAATGACCTGTGCAAACCAAGCGGAAACACACACATTTGAGCAACCTCACGCTTAAACATGCACACATATACATGCACACACATACAGCTGTGAGCATATGCACAAACACACATTCACACACATGCACATCCATTCCTCTGACTAACCTTCAGATCTTCTTCCACCTGTCTGAGCGCCTTCACTTTGTGCTGAGCGTGGCTTCCCTCCAGCAGACAGTCACTGCAGATGTACACCCTCTCGTCGGCACAGTAATAGCGGAATATCTCTGTGTGTGTCGGGCACCTCCGCTTGGAGATGTCCCCCAGTGGATTCACCAACAGGTGGGTGCTGAACGCCGGCCTCTCCAGATGGGGCTGCAGATGCTGGCCACACAGTGACACCTCACACCTCAGGCAGGTCTTGACAGCGATGGGCACTTGGCCTCCCTCTGCATCGGGGGAGCAGCAGTCGCACAGCACATCGCCGTGCTCCTCCTGGCACTGGGGGCAGGTGAAGTGACCTTTGTCCCCGCTCTGACCGGCCCAGGCCTCCCGGGTGCACGCGGGGCAAAGGCTGTGACCGCAGGGCAGGGGGTGGGCCTGGCCGAAGGTGTCTCGGCACACAGAGCAGGTGAGCTCCTCCTCTAAGGATGCCATCATGGGAGAGGGGGGGGCAATGTGTGCACACAGCACGTTTATAAAATTAATGTGCCCGTGGCTTTGTCACACAAGGCCACTACCTGTGCAGTGGGTCAGGTGGGTAAAGGGAAAAAAAGTAAAAAAAAAAATGTTTGTTAGATTGCATTGTCAATACTTAGATAATATATAAATAAAAATGAATATAATAACAAAAGTTTAACAATAATAACTATACCAATATTCGTATTTTTAGTTTTGGTACTCAGTGTTTTTCATGCTGTCTTATCCTTCTCCTATATATTTAAATTCTTGCTTACAGGACTACAAACCAAAATAAAAGCACCTAATTATGTCTTTGTTTTTACTGTCACAGCAGACATTTTATACAGATCCTCCAATTTGAAATTAGCACTTTTGTTGAGCTGCTTTGTTTTCCACTTAAAGGCTAGAGCTTAATGTTGCATTTGTAACTCGGTGTTTTAATTGTAATGTAGCCTGAATACTTCAACCACATGACATTTCTGTTTACTTGTTATGGTTAATACAGGGTTTTGTTTTTAAGTCTGTATGGTGAGTGGGATGTTTGTTTTTGCCATGGTATTGAATAAGACGTTGCAAACTACAATTTCAATAGTGCTGTTATATCAATATTAAATATATAAATACCAAATATCAAATAGAGGTTCAGTAACAAAGTCTTGACTGTCAAGGTGCCATTAGCACTGCAACCAGTGATCATTATGTGAACGTTACTGGCTGAAAATACCTCACCAGTCCTCAGGTGTGGACATGTGTGGTGCCAACACGAGTTAGTTACATGTTGGCTCTTTATATAAGAAACTCTAATGCACAGACAAGGAATTAGACACAGCTTGTAGGGAGCCAGTGGCAAGTGGGAAGCCCTCACTTCACTCCAACTGTGTTCTTATACCATTAATCCTGTCTACTGGGCCTTTGCCTACTGGAGTCTATGAATAGCATACCTTACCATGGAACGGCTAGTACTGGCAAATACAGATACAACCTTAAAGGCCACCTGAGGCCGAGGGAGAACTTTCTGCCCTTGTTTTTCTCCCTCTGGCAAATGTTTGTATGGTTTAGGTTTTAAGCAGTTTCCTAAAAAACTACGACTTGCTGTGAGGGCAAAGGGGCTGTAACACTGACCCAGATGGGTGTTAACTCGACAACCTGCAGTGAAGGGATCAGGAGATCATCCTTGCCAGTTTCTCGGCCTCGGACTAAATCTACATGCGCTAAACTCTTGTACGCTTAGCCATAAGATGCATATATTTTTCTCTACTGGCCATTACTAGCTTTTTAAATAAATGTTGGGAATAAAGATGCAATTTCTTACCTCTTAGTGTCCCAGGGAGTGCGCGGTCACTGGGCAGTGTGTGTGTCGTCTGAGTGTGTCAGTATGTTGACTGTAGAGGCTAATCCCATGGGAGTCACCTCCCCTCCAGTGTCTGCTTAACCCTGGCACTGAACTCAGAGTCATCACATGACCCTGAGGGTGGGGGTGGGGGGGCAAATTGTTAGATAACTGGGAACTAAACAGTTTCTCTCTGCTCACAAATTTGGGTTTGTGATGTTTTTCTTACCCAGTCCAAATAAATAGTGTTGTTAAACACAAGATCAACCTACCACCACACATTCAAACCAGATCAGCCACACAGCTCAGTCAAGGCAGAGGGCTGAAACAAAGAATGCCACATGGCTTTTATGGAGCTATTTTGTGTTTAAACCTCTTTTTATGAGTTCCCTCTACTAAACTTCATGGCAGTGATGCTGCTTACTGTATCTTATTATAAGATCTATGGTGAATGGAAAAAAAAATGCTTCCTCTTGAAGATGGCATGAAGCACAGGTATGGCATGGGACAAATGCTGGGACAGATTTGGTGCCACAACGCCACAGGTATGCCACCTGTACCTGTTCTGTCTGTGGGCGGGTTGGGTACAGATGCACAGGTGGATGGATTCATTTCAGTCATAACAAGAGGGAGGAGCCCGTACTTTTCCTTGAACTTGTTCTAGAAAAAAAAAAAAAGCACAGTTGGGCTATCTTTCAACAAATGCGATCACGACAACACAAGTAGAAATTTGCAGTAGAGGCAACAAGGTGGTCTAGTTATACTACACTCCAGTGGGCATGCTGACAATGTTTGTGTAAACAAACCCGGTTGAATTACACATGTACGGTTTGTCAGTACAGAGTTTCTGTTGTTATTTTCTGTGGTAATACTTTAGCAATGGACATAAAGAGCACTGAGGAGAAACATGGTGAGTTATCTTCCTGCACAGTATTTTTTTCCATTGATGTGAAGTGATAAACATGAATATACTGTTAGGAATTGGAAAGCTTGGAATTAAAACAAAACTTAATCATCAAGGTAGAATAAAAATGATAGGCAAGATGTTGATAATGTTGCAGATCACCATTACTATTTGAAATTGCTGTTTTTTCATTAACTCTTTGTGTTTAATAAAAGAACATTAACTCCATTTTTATCATACATTACTCCAGTGTGGTAACAAGCCAGTTCCATTATATCAAGTGCAGTAAACAGCACCTCTGTTTTCATTTGCTGTTGACATAAGGGGAGTGACTTCTTCAGTATCAAATCGGCACGTCAGCATATTGCTGACTGATGAAGTACAGTTTGTTGTTGAGTAATGTCTGTTGAAAATGGGGCTTTGCAATCATATGTAAAGTTCAAATGAATAAAGAAAAACTTTATTTCAACATCATTTCAAACACTGATGATAATTTGTAGCACTTTCAATCAATGTTACTCTACCCTGTTGAAAAAAAGAATCTGTTTTTTTCAAAAAACGTAAAATACATGATTACATACGCTATTGTTCTTGCCTAATGAGAGCAGTAAGAGATTAGGTGTTTGTGTGCAACTTGGACTACAGTTTGGAATATGATACAAATAGTTCTGCTTAAATTCACAGTAATCAAATGCCGGAAATTTTATGCATGGTTTACAGCTTGGGCTGATAATCAGATCTGTGGTATGTCAACTGGGCTTACTCATTCACTACCAGTTCCAGATGCTTGTGATAAATTACAGTTTCAGACAGACATTTCTCCTCTTTAAAGGTGTTTAGATGAACTAAAACTTAACTGCGGTTTCCCTTTTTATACAGTAAACCACATATATCTCCTTCCTTATTCCTCACAGAAACTGGAAACTCAAACTGTCTCAAAGATGTCCGCATCATCCTCCTAGGCAGAAAATGGACTGGTGTAAATCAGGCTGGAAACACCATTCTTGGATGGGATGGCTTTGACTCTGAAGAAGAGACTGCAGGGAACAAAGTGAGACATGGGGAGGTGGCAGGGAGATGGAGGGTGACGGTGGTAAAGACACCTGGATGGTGGAAGACACTCAACCCTATTGAGACTAGGGAGCTAACAAAGATGGGGATAATCCACAGTGTGTCTCTGTGTGCTCCTGGACCACATGCCCTCCTGCTGGTCATAGATATGGATGACATACTAGAGGAGAAGAGTGGGAGGGTCATAGAAGAACACCTGGAGATTCTGGGAAATGGCGTGTGGAATCACACCATAGTGCTCCTGAATTATGGCATCTGGCAGGACAGTTTCACCAGCGTTGGAGAGTACACGGACAAGAGAGGAAAGGTCCTTGGTGGGATTATAAAGAAATGTGGAAGAAGATACTACCTCCTCAACAGTCAGAATAGAAGCTCAAAAACACAGGTGGTGGAGCTGCTGAATAAGATTGAGAAAATGGTGGCTGCAAATGGTGGTAACCTATTTGAACTGGATGCCAATATTGCACAAGATGTGGAGAGCAAAATAAAAGATGTGGATGAAAAAGCAAAACAAAGAGAGATCAGTGTCCAAATGGAGAGGAATTCTCTCAGAGAGACGTACAAAGGTAGGTTATGAGGTAAAGATTTATCTTACCTTCTTCTCAGTCCATTCATCCTGTGAGGTCCCTGGACCCACTTCTTTTGAAACCCACCCAGGGGCCCAGTGGCCAGCTGGTGTTGTGTGCACTGAGGTCCCTGGTGTGCAACTTCCTTCAAAAGATTTGGGCCATGTACCGTGCAGCTTGAGGCTTGGAGACCCCATGGCAGAGGCCCAAGTACACTTGCCCCACTGGCCATAATCCAACCTTGCAAACTATCCACTCACAAAGACTTCCTGTCATTGCTTGTGATTAGTTGAATCATGGCTGACCAAACCCACACTCATCTGAACAAGAAAACTGGGCACTATTTTACCCACCCCAATGGTGGTCAGTGGTTGACTATCCATCCACACTGTCATGTGATATTCTCAATTTATGTCTGCACAGGTGAGACCTACCATCTGGAAGAGATCAGGCTGCTGCTGATGGGCTGCATCCTCTCTGGGAAAACACGAATAGGAGACACCATACTGTGTGTCCCAGAGAACACCCAATATTGTAAAGAGACAAGAAGAACATACAAAAGTGTGGAGAGACAAACCCAGATGGGCCGATGGACCGTCCGGCTGGTAGACACCCCCGGCTGGTTTATGTTCAGCTCCTTGACAGAGACCCCGGAGATGGTAAAGCAGGAGATAGCAGATGGTGTTTTGCTCTGTGCCCCAGGACCCCACGCCATCATCCTGACAGTCTGTGCTAGCATCGCTTTCACCGAAGCCCATCTAAGGTCCATCAGGGAACACATGAGCCTTTTGGGCGCTGATGTTTGGAGACACACTATTGTGCTGTTCACTTGGTGTGACACCATTGGTGAAACCACAGTGGAGCAGTTTATAGAAAGTGAAGGCCGAGCCCTCCAGTGGCTGCTGAGGAAATGCGGCAACAGGTACCACAGCTTCAACGTCCAAAAAGCCAATGAAACAACTCAAGTTGAGGAACTTCTGGAGAAGATCGAATGGATGGCGGCCAAAAACAGTCTCTTCTGTTCCAATGTTATAGAGACAGAGGAGTGGGAAGAAGAGGGCACTGTTACACAGAACACACCAGCCAGGGAGTCTCTCACTGTGATGCTTGATGAGGTACTAAAGAGGAGGGATGAAGAGTTTTTGGAAAACATCAGGAGGATACTGATGGAGCCAAGGACACCAATGAGTATGGAGGACCCGTTGACCAGTGAGTGCTTAATTCATCACACATTAATTTAAAGTGCAATTCAGTAAGATTATTTTCTTGTTTGGTTTGGCAGCATTTTAACATTAATCCTCCCAGAGATGTTGTGTGTGCATATTTTCCTGTGATTTTGTGTTTGTAAGGTTAAGTTCCTGTGGGTGGGGCTCATTTTTTTTCTTTTCTTTTTTTTCTTTGGACCATTTCCTAGGAAACTCTCATGAACTGCATTTTTGTGGTGTAAAACTCAGCAATATAGTACCAAAATGGACATTTATTTACATGAATATGTTGCAGATTATTACCTTAAAGAGAAGGATTATGAGATATTATGTGGTGGTTTCATGCTGAATATATTAAAACATGTCTGTCCTGTCATATTCCACCAGTGTCACTGGATGAAGAGCACACATGCAACAAGAAGAAGCTCTCTATTTGGCTGAGACAGCAGCAGGGAGGGAATGAAGATACATCTGAATATGAATCTGGTGATTTTGCCGAGTAAAGAATGAAATGAATCAGGGAATGTCTCTGTATAGTTTTACACTCACTCTGGAGACACTACTACAGACATCTTTACAAGATGCCTTGGGCTATATTGTGTTATAATATCAGTTACAGAAAACTGTATAATGGTGTATTTTTGTTCCGCATTACTTACTATATTTTTTTCTATATTTAATGGTTGAAATGTATGATTTATACTGTATTGTAAACATGGCAAGGTCATTCTGTTTGTGAATCTGTAAGGGATGAAGCAGTTACAGAGAGATGTCATTCCCCTTGGAAATATAAATGTGTCATGTTTGTGGCTTGTGTAAAATAAATTTTCCTTTTAAAAACTGATGAGCTTTAGTAACTGGTGTCAGAACTTCCTCTTTGAGGATTTGACGTTCCAACTGAGTAAACTGAGAGATGAATGCATGTGGATATCACTCCAACTGCTGTACAGTTTTTCTGTGCCACCTACTAAGTTATGTTGCTTTGGTTTAAATATTACCACGATAAAGCTGGTTTCTTGTGTAAATGACGTCAACTGCAAGTAGCCTCTCTATTTATACTATATTTGGCTACAAGAGTGATAACTCTTGATTTGCATAGTTCCAGCTCAGCCAACTGGGGCAGTCAGAGGTCACAGAAGCCTTAATGTGCATTAGCTCAGCTGCTCAGACAGGACAAAGGAGCGGGAATACCCAAACAAAAAAACAACAAAAAAGCAAAAGTCTAACGGTAAGTAATTACCTGAAAAGCAAATAAATAGAAAACTCATCCTCCTTTTGTACAAGATAAATGTAATGGTTACATAACTTTTTGTTGCGTTCTGCCTTTGTGATAACTCTAATATTATGAAACTATGTCTTACTGTAAATTATTTTATGCTTCTAAATATAAACATGAAAATGTTGACTTGCAAAGTATCATTTGGATGGCTATAAAAGGCTGGAAGCAGTTCTCAGTGTTTTCTTTCAGTCCTTTTATGTCCTACTAGTCTCATGTATGTATTAGCATGAGATGTTTGTTGGGAGTTTTAGCTTTAAACTTACTGTATGTGTCGCACTTTATCAGATCATGTGTTTATTTCCAGCGTGGTATGTTCACAGGAAGTGATAAAGATTTTAACATTTGATTAGCACAGTCTTCTTGGGCCCTATGCAGACACTGCTCATGCTTACTCATCATGACTGGAATCCAATAAGCAGAACTCACCAAACGTCTTCACTCTGAGAACTTACCTCAGCTAATACTCCTCAACAGCGTCCAGATGAGTGGGATATATGGAAACACCACTTGGGAATGTGTTAAGGACCCTCCCTACTACAGAAGTACCATAGGCATTGTGGTGGACTGGGTGATATTCTTCGTAGGACTACCTGAAGTTTGCCTGGCTGGCTATGCCCTTATCTCCCTACTGAAGAAGGACCGAGCAGCCCCGATCTTTGCCATAAACTTGCTCCTGTCTGACCTTCTCCAGATCAGTGTCACCCTCGTCTTCATTGTCAGTCGATTTTTTGACAATGTGTTTCTGCCCTTCGTTGGAGCCCGCTGTGTCACCCGGCTGCTTGTCCGCTTGGGCCTGTGTGCCGGCTTGAATTTCATGGTCCTGATCTCTGTGGAGAGGTATTTGATGGTGGCCTACCCTGTGTGGTACCACACCAAGAACAATGCCAAGGTCCCCATCTTGGTCTCTACTGGAGTATGGACCCTTTCACTGACCTACGCCACTCTGGATTACGTCCTCTTGGCCCAAACCAACTCCTCTTTGTTCGTATTCTCCATCATCTGCCTCCTCCCTGCTCCCTTACTTGTGGGCTTCTTCACTGCCACATGGATGGCCCTCCACAAGAGAAAAATCATTAGGCAGGAAGGGAAGAAGAGGCAAAGAGTTCTAGGGGCTCTGAGTCTGGTTTTGGGAATATATATAGTTCTGTTCCTCCCCTTCAGTTTCAGGAATCTGTACTACTCTATCAAAAATGAGACAGAGACAGAAGATGTGGTCAGGGATTTGTCCTCTGTTTTGACCAGTGCACTAGTTTACCTGAGCCCTCTGGTTGACCCTTTCATCTATGTTTTCATGAGAAAGGACATAAAGGACACCATAGAGGCATTTCCCTGCTGCAGGAAGCTACTGGCATGTCAGCACGGGCTAACAGACTCTACCCAGGGAGAGACTTCTTTAGACCACTTGCAGGTTGTAGAAGGAGTTTCAAAGTCCATGTAATGTAAAGGAACTGCAAAGGATTTTTTTTCTTCCTCTTCTTCACAGTTTTGGTTTGTTGTTTTTAATCTGAGCGACCAGTTTCTCACTTGCTGACCTGAACTGCTTTGGATATATATATATATATATTTTTTTTTTGTTTTTGTTTTTCTTCTTTTTTTTTCATTTGACCTAGCCTCCTTTGCTTATTTCCTGATGTGTTTAACTGTTTTTGGTGCCTTGGTTTTTTTTTTCATTTGCACTTTGACTGCATAATTTGAGTGCATTGTAATTTAAACACATTATATTACTGATATTATCGCTACTAATTGTACTAGTAGTAACCAGGCACCTCAGAACAATGATCAAAGTCATTTATAAACATTAGTTAATGAGAAACTATCATTACAAAAATCATTTATATTCATTTGTGAATGATTAATAAATATCTTGTTGATATGTCTGTTTAAAGTAATTTACAAACTATTAGAAGCAAATATTAACCAATTATTTGTTAATTACTTATGTGAAAACAATATTTACAAATGGTTTATAAGTTATTGCAAATAATATACATTCATTGTGGTTTATAAATACAATACAGAATACCTACTTCCTCGTCATTTATGCAGAACACACAAATATTTCTTTTGACTGCTGTGAGCATTTCTGGGCATCAACCTTTTGTGAGTGTGTGTCAGCCTGCTGCAGCACCAAATGGAAAATAAAAAACGCGAGTTGCCCTGTTTTGTGTTGGACAAGTGGCTGCAGCGCCTGTGTTTTGCAAGCCCAATTATCTAATGCATCATAATTCAGCCACAATTCATGTATATTATGTTCAAATACTATACGATTGTTTCTTTCAATTCTGTTTTATTTTCTGTCCTTGCAAAGTAATTTGTAACTTCAATTTTGAAAAGTGCTGCATTAACTTAATGTTGAATTCTAAGAGAATAATATTGAAATAAATTGTTAAATAAATTATATAAATGTATAGTGATGGTTTCTTTGTCATTTACTAATGCTCAGAAATGGCAAATTTATAATATACTGGCAATTATTATAATATACTGGCAACAATTATTTACTAGTGTTTTACAAATCTATGTCAATTGCTGTTAATGATGAGTTCATAATGGCTTATAAATGGCTAACAACTAGTCCTTGTTATTTACTGTTGGGTAGTAGCAGCGGTAGTAGTTGAAGCTGTGGAAGCTGTGGTAGAAACAGTAGCAATATTAATGGCAATAGTAGTATTACAAACATTTATTTGAGGAACACATTACAAACATTTGAGTGATTTGAAAAATTACAGCTATATTTGATTCTTGTACACTTGGAGGGACAACACTGAGGCAGATTTTTATTTATTTATACCTAATATTTCTGGAGGAAATAAAAATGCTGATGCAAAAAGATTTGTCTCAACCTCATTGCTTCAAATTTCGGTCCTTGAGAGACATCTAGTGGTTTTATTGTTCTGTGACATAAATCATGGCACAGTGCAGGCCAGGAGACAGCGTGCATGGTTATGAATGAGCTGGAATGATAACCTTGCACTGAATCATTGCAACATGCTGGTCGAGCCATAGATCTGACTGTTTTATAGTACAGTGAGCACCTGGTCACAGTTTATAAGCACCAATAAATGATCCGCAGATGCTTAAACCACCAATAAACTGGTGTCAAGTTAAAAACGTTTCCTAGCAACCCTGCTTAAGCTGAGAGGGTGCGAAATGACTGAGTTATTGAGCGGACTGTGAGAGGACACTATCACATGTAGAGGGAATTCTGAACAGTTTAGCTCACAAACAGCTTTCTTTGAAGACTAAAGAAACAAGGTGTGGGAACACAGCAGCATACTGGAGCTGAATATTACACTTACTTCACCAATCAAGACAATAGGAAACTTTTCTGTCCTCAAAGTAAATAATTGGTGCCATTTCCATTTACTACTGTACTGATACCCAATTCAGGAAAGCCTCTGCATTTTTGCTGTAAAGTGTAGCTATTTAATTATCAAAAATCATCACCCAGTTTTAGATACTTGACTTTTTTTTTTTTTTTTTAATTTACCTTTGGTTATGGGAGATAAAGCAGATGCTAAATAACCAGAGCAGTCCTATGCCAAAAGATTATCCAGAGTTTTTTTAAAAAAAAAGGCATTGGTGTGCTCCTGTAAGCTTTAAGCAGGTTTTTGTGATTGTTTTTTATTGTCAGTAAAACATGGTTTCTCTACATAGGGGTGGGGTTACGAGTTGATAGATTGCAAATAAAGTAGGTGAATATAGTCACACATTTCCATGCATTAATCAGCACAAAATTGACAAACAACCTCTCCCATCTCCCTCCCTCCCTATCCACCCTGCACATTATGGACACAGACAACAGCCACATTAAAGATTTTGCTGTAGTCATCACTTGTTTCCAGTGTGAAATATGTTCTGTGTTTGCCTGGTGCATGTTGGCGGTCCAGTGTTCCACGCTTGCAAACATCTGTGAAATCAAGAAGCCATCTTTGTGTACTGACAGAGCGAGGAGCTTTGAACAGCCTTTGAAGCTCGGAGGAGCACTGCTTGAGGCTCTTTACCTCGGGCATAATGCTGGAAAGCTAATTCATCTGAAGTCTCTGTGGGATTATAAGTGGTGCGATAATCATTCAGATACATTTTGAAGGATCATTTGAACCATTACCAGCTGACAAACCATGGGTGTTTCATTAGGTCATACCACTTGTTCCATCATATAAGCAAGAGGAACCAGAATTAGCTTTTCATGGGACTGTAATGGTGATGAATCTCCACACACGGCGCCTGTCTCTGGGACCCCCAAGTCATCACCCCTTTGTCTTTGAGATTATGATCCAAGGACCCCGATAACCTTATCTCAGCATACGATTTTAGCTTATTTTGACAAACACATTTTTGTCTTCTGTGTGAAAGTGTGAAATGTAGGAAAAAAAAAAAAAAAAACAAGAAAAAATCAGCCCATCTACTGAGAAACCAATTCCATTCAGTCAGTCCATTCCATTGTGTTTTCATTTAGAATAATGAACAGGCCTGCGGATAACAAGCTGTTGGGAGTAAACATATCTGGATTGAATTAAGCACATTATTTTTATTTCAGAGGGGAGGATGATCCACAATGATCTACACCTGTGCCGAGCCTGGATCACACACACACACACACACACACACACACACACACACACACACAGCCCGGTTGATTTAATCCTGCATTTGATGTGTCTGGGCCTGCAGTTCAGGCTAAGTGAGATGCACACGGAGAGCCAATGTGAAGGTAGTCGTGGTCACCGTTTCCCTGAGGACCGTCTGCCGGCGAGTGCCATTAATTATAAGAGACAGGGAGACAGACAGCTAGCCAGCCGGCCAGACAGACAGACAGCCGGCCAGACAGACAGTACTGCAGAGAACACAGACAGGCCGGACAGGAGCAGGCCGTCCCCGACAAATAGCCTACAAAGAGGGGAGGGAGAGGACGCCCGAGAAAAATTCAACCCTCCTTCGGTAGCGAGCACAGGGCTTCATCTTCACCTGTCCCGCTCTCCCCCATGCCAGTGGACCAGAAGCAAACATATTCAGGCATAATGCATTAGGCAATAAGAGAAAATAGACACGGCTCGCGACGGAGATAAATAATTGAAAAAATGCAGCGGTGCGACTGCGCATCCCTCGGAGTGAATCGGGAAATGCTGCGCCAGTGTCCCGGCTGAGAGACGGAGCCTCTTGCCCAACATAAGCCTCTTTTTTTCTGTCATTTCATAAAAACGCTGCCAAAAAAGCCATCGTTTCAAACATGGTAAGTTTTCTCATTCTATTTTTAAGGTGCTAGATCGACGACGAGCGGTGTGAGGAGCGGGGGCAAACATCCGGGACTATATTTTTCTGAGAAGTCATAATATTTTATGAATCATAACTTGTTATGATGTGGGAGCGCGCAGGCGTGCAACAGGTCTCCGTACAGTAGCGGGGCCGCGCAACTTATCCCTGTTTTTGTGCGCTTCGTCCCAAACATTACCGTGAAATGTCCGACCGCCGTATCCGCGATCATATTGGCAAGATGGCACGAAAAATACGACTGCTTTGTTGGCACAATGGAGATCTAATGCAAAAACAATCATGTTGCCGGTTTGTCTGTTTAACTACTATTAGAGTTGTCTTTTCTTTCTTTTTTGGTAGTGCTGGAATTACAGGTTACGTAATGTCGTTTATTGTTTACTATGATTTGTAAAAACCTCCAATGTGGAATGGCATGGGCTCACGTAGCCTATAGGGCCACATTATTAACAACTAGAGGGAATCACGGCTCGGTGTTAATTTAGGCCTGAAATGACAGGAGTGCACAGAGAAAACTGTTAGGTCTAATCAATAAAAATATGACCCAACAATACAACTATGCTTAAGAATGCCTAAGAAGACATTTGAATTTTCAAGTGATTTCCATTTCAATCATTGCACAATCACAGATCTGGACTGCAGTAGACTAGGGGGCCTTACATTTATTTAGCCTATATCAAGCAGTTGATGCATTTTATTATTTTGTCCTCAGAGTCGGGTGGGATGTCACAGAGCACCAGAGAAAAATAATTTTTCCTCCTCACTCTGGCTTGAGTCTTTCTTTCACTACCTCTCTCCACGTGGTAAGCAGTCGGGATGAGGGTGAAAAGAGAGCATTGTGCCTGTAGTCAGTGGCCTTATGTGTTGGAGAGGCTCTGAGAGGGTGATGTTCACTCAGCTGTGCGCCCTCAACGCCATTGTTGCAAATTCCTCTTCATTTCAGCCGCCCTGTTTACTGAGCTGCACACAGGAGCCCATTTAGAGCCAGTGAGAGACACATTTTCGTCCAGAGCATCACTGCTGCCGTCTGATGAAACCATGCACCTTTTCATTGTGGGGGGTGTAGGTGATCTGTATGAGATAAATGTGAGGTGGAATGTGGGGGGAAATTGGAATAAGTCGGCAAAAACTGAGTTGGCGTTGACATTGGCGTCCACCTGTGCGCGCATTATTGCATACGCACACACACACACACACACGGAACCTGGGGTGGGGCTGAGGGGTCATTGATTACAAATTATATTTTTTTATGAAGACTCATATTCATCGGAGGTCTGAAGTGATGCGAATTATGTGATGAACTTGAGCGTCAGCGGATGAGGATTTACTGAAGAGAGGCAGTGGAGGGACTGTTGGCTCAAAAGAAGGGGTGTTCGCTCGCCATTTGAATGCAAAGTAGTGGATGAACAAGTGGGCTGTGTGTGTGTGTGTGTGTGTGTGTGTGTGTGTGTGTGTGTGTGTGTGTGTGTGTGTGGAGAAGAAGAGAAGGAGGGCCAACGGTGAATTTTGTGAAAAAGGGGGGGACTTGTTGAGAGAAACTGTCACACATGCCTCTTTGGCACTTTAGTCTCCAACAAGTTGTTCTCTTTCTTTCTCTGCACCACGATGCCACCAATGTGGAGCTGTTCTGTTAAGACCTACCAGCAGCCGGCGCATCCAAGGCCACACTTTTGTGAAAACTAATAATAATAATAATAAAACAGTTAGTCATTTTTTTCCCTCCAAGTAGTAATTTAGATACCTACTTTTTTCAGTGTGCAGGGAGACAGAGTAAAAGTTGTGTGTTGGCCAATGCGCCCCTCCGTCGGTCCCGTCCTGCAGAAGCATGTCCCGTCGGAAACAGAAACGACCCCAGCAGCTTATGAACCAGACCCTCGGTGCCTCTCGGATACTTGAGCATGGTGAGAAATTGACCGCTTTTCAAAGGAACACTGGGATAGTGGGATTCACATCGGATGAGCAATTTTGATGTCGCATTTTTTTTTTTTATTCTAGAGAAGATTCACTATAATATTGTTAATGATGAGATCAGGGGTTATAGTCTATCAGTGGTAATAAATAGTGAGTTAGTAGTGTTTTTAGTTTGTGGTGCCCTATGGATCACTGTAATACTCCTATAAGGCTGTGACATTTCTATTGTGTTCCTTTAAAACAAATTATTGACTTCCTTTTGTCAGAGGAATACTTGTGAACTTTAAAGAGCAATTTAGTTATGGGCCCGTAAAGCTGGAAATGATGTAATGTTTTTCATTTTCATCTAGAAGTAAAACCATGTTTCCAAATAGTTCAGAATTATTGAACCATTCAGCGAGTTCATTTTCAGTTGCAGATGTGCATTTGCATGTTACATTGTCACTCCAGGAGAAAGCAGGTTTTGTTGGAATTACTGGAGCCTGAATTGTTTCTTACTGGATGCAGCTATGAGCTGCTGTGTCTTCACTCCTCCTCACTGCCAGGTTCAAAGACACAGACCACCCAGGATAGGGGCATAGAGACCCA
This sequence comes from Myripristis murdjan, assembly GCF_902150065.1. NCBI lineage: Eukaryota > Metazoa > Chordata > Actinopteri > Holocentriformes > Holocentridae > Myripristis > Myripristis murdjan. Next base: position 6,446,266 of record NC_043996.1, read on the forward strand.
CAGAGGATTAAAGAGAAAGAAAAAAAAAAACACTCAAATATAATCAATTTTAAAAATGCTGCTGAAGGCAAGATAGAAGCATTTGAATTTGTAGAAGTCAAGGGATGAGCATGAGAAGGTCAAGGAGAGGAAAACTTGGTGAGGCACTGTATAAGGTGTTGTAACTGCAATAGCATTAGACCCCATTGTCCCCTTTGGGCTTTGTTGCTGAGCACTGAAGCATGAACATATCCATGAAGGAGTGTGTGTGTGTGTGTGTGTGTGTGTGTGTGTGTGTGTGTGTGTGTGTGTGTGTGTGTGTGTGTGAGTGAGTGAGTGTGTACTTGTGTCTGTCTGTCTGTGACTCCAGTTACAGAGATTGGAGGGAAATTGTGTCAGAAGTGTAGCTTTCAGGCAAACTACTGTATGTGTGTGTGTGTGTGTGTGTGTGTGTGTGTGTGTGTGCATGCATGAGCATAGTGTAGCTTTTATGTGTGCGTGTGTGTGTCGTGCATTTACACACCAAAAGCCAACTGTCTGTGCATGTGTTTTATGTGTGTGTGCTTTCACCTTTGTCCATGTATACTTTTCAGGGCCAAGTTAGCTTGTTGATGGTCTGTGAGTCATCATGTCTGTCTGCCTGGCTGTTTGTTTTCTTTGTGCGCCACTCTCTTCCTGTCCCTGCCCCTAAACCATACCAGGAATGTGACCTCGGTGTGCTAAAGGTCGAGTCTGCTAGCCAATCACAGGCCCAGTACAGTGTCCAGTACCCAACCAGGACCTGACCCCGAGCACCCCATTGGGTTACTGGGGGAAGGGCTCTCAAGGAGATGAAAGACAGATTGAATGCAGAGAGGAAGAAAGAGGGAGGGATGGAGGAGTGTCTAAGTCTGTGTATCTGGCTTTTTTTCTTCTTTGGATGGGAGGGGGGTCTGAGGTAAAGTCCATTGTCTTGTGTTGCCCTGGAAACAAGGTAGGCTCCTCTCCACTCTCCTGGTGAGCGGTGTAGTCTTGCAGACCACTGGTATTCTGTGTGTGTGTGTGTGTGTGTGTGTGTGTGTGTGTGCCTGCATGCATGACATGTGTGTTTGGAAGTGGTGGTGGGGAGGCTGCAGTTGATGAGGATAGAAAGGACAAAGAGGATAAGAAAGCAGTATGGGTGATAGGCGGGCAGAAGTTAAAGTGAGACAGAGAGTAAAAGTCGATTGTTAAAAATCTCATGTATTTAGGTTCTGAGAAAAAGACCTACTGCTGCTCTGATCAGCAGCATTGTCTTTCCTCTGGCTTTTGTTAGTTGTTTCTTTGACATGTTTCATGTGTGGATCATCATTCAGTTAATTGTTTATGTGATCTGTTTGTCATTTGTGTGACCTGCATTACTGGAAAGCTATTTTGTGAATGAGGTTAAGACTCACATTGATACTGAGATTTTTTTACAAATCATTTTTTGAGTCCTGTACAGCAGAAATTGAGAACCTAAAGTATTATGTAAGACTTTGTTTGTCACATTTATTGATGATAAAATCACGTAGCTTTTTTTCTCTCCCTTTCCCTAGATGTCCAGTTGGCAGTGAAGTCACACTCCTTTCCATTCATCACGGATTCTCCCTCGTCCTCTCCATCCTCCTCTCCTCAGAATTCCCAGCTGCCCCTTGCACTTCGTCCCTCTTTCAAGGGCACTCAGACCCCTTCTTTACCCACTGAGGGTCCACCACTTTCCTGCTCACCCAGCCAGCCCTCCTCGTGTCACCAACATCCCCTCAAAGACGCCCAGTCCACCCTCTCCCCTGACTTTCCTCACACCTCTCTCTCCTCCCAAACGCACCATCCACTTTCCCTCTCTGATTGCAATCCCACATCCTCTACAAGTGGCCTCATCCACATCCCCCACAGCACCCAAATGGCCTCTCCCAAGTTGGGGGTGTCAGTCACCACCACCACCTCTTCCTCCTCCACGTCTTCCTCTGCCTCCCTATGTCCTCCACCCCACCCTGGCAGTCCTAGCCCTGTGCCAGAGGGCCCACCTAGCCCTGTCACCCCGACCCCCAGCCCAGGAGTGACCTCTGCTGCAGCTGCTCCCTCTAGGGCACAGCTGAGCATTGCCCTGATCCTGGAGGAGCTGCGGGTGCTGCAGCAAAGGCAGATACACCAGATGCAGATAACAGAAGAGATCTGTAGACAGGTGCTCCGCCTGGGCGGGGCTTCATACACCATAAACACCCCAGCGCAGCATCTTGTCCCTCCTCTGCCTCAGCTTTGCTTGGAGGGCAGTGAAAGAGCCTCCAGCCCAACACCCCAACTCACGGCTGCTCAACCTTCCACTTCTGTAGCCCCTCTCTTGGCATGTTTCTCCTCCCTGCTACCTTCTCAGACAACCTCTAAGCCTGCTAAGCCCAACTACCCCTTGTCTCAAATCCTGCAGCCCCACAAACCCCAGATGGAAGGTGCAGGAGGGACTACAGGGGCTGCCAGTTTCCCAAGAGTCAGTTCTCACTCCTCAGCACCTTCCACATCTTCCTCTGCCATCTCTAGTATGACCTCCTCTAACTATCCTTTAGCCCTATCGTTGGCCCTGCCCAGCCGCTATCTTCATGAGAAATCTCCAAATACCACTTCAGCCAGTGGTCACAGTGGCCTGTCCTTCCTAAGCCCATCCCTCTCCACATCAGTATCCACTGTCCCACCCTCTCAGCATGCTCTGCAGTCTGTTTCTGGAGGAGGACCTTCAGCAGGCTCCTCATCTGCATCCAGCTCCTCCACCTCTGGCCGCCTGCAGCATGCCTGTCGCTTCTGTGGGAAGATGTTCAGCAGTGACTCAGCGTTGCAGATACATTTACGCTCGCACACGGGAGAACGACCCTACCAGTGTCCCGTGTGTCTCAGCCGCTTCACAACACGAGGCAATCTCAAGGTGCACTTCCTACGCCACCGTGAGCAAAATCCAGAGCTATCCCTTTCCCTGCTGCCACCATCTTTATTTGGGGTAGGATTAGGAGCCACTGGAGGACCAGATCTGGGACAGTCCATGAGCAGTAGTAACAGCAGTAGTGGCATCAATATGATTCAGAAGAGGCGTAAACGCAGGCCGGAGGATGAACCATATGGAGATAGTATGGAGGTCAGTGGAGCCAGTAGTGGCTTCTCTCTTGGGGCCTCAGGAGGACCTACTCCTTCTACTCTACCCCTGCCCCCTAGTGTTGACCTGGCTTTGATTTCCCACTCCCTCCTGCAGCTCAATAGGGCCGCTGCTGCAGCCGCTGCAGCCTCCATTGCCTCTGCTTCATCTCACTCATCCTCCTCTTCTTTAGCATCCTCCTCCTCTCTGGCTTCCTCACTCCTTTCCAACCCCTCCCTATCTTCCTCATCCACCATCACAGGATTATTCAAGGGAGCCAAGCAGCAACACTTTGATGAGAACACCCCCCCACATGCCCCCATACTTCCTCCTGCAGCCTACTCCCAGCTAGCCCATCTGCCTAAGCTCCTCTTCCCATCTGCCTCTACCCCCTCCTCTTCTTCTTCCTCTACTTCTTCTTCTTCTTCACACCATTCAGCTTTGGGCCTGCTACGCCCCCCACCTCCCTCTACTCCAAGCTCACACCACCTTGGTTCTTCAACTCACTCTCAGCTGTCTTTCCCTTTCTCCCCTTTTCCTAAAGTCCCCGGTCCGTCCACTTCTAGCTCATGCTCCCTGCCTTCCTCCATTGCCTCCACCCCTACATCTGACACCTCCAAGCTGCAGAGACTAGTGGAGAAGCTTGAAAAGGAGCCTCCCCACTCCTCTTCTCCATGGGCCTCTTCCTCAACTTCCATTTCCATGGGTGAGATATTAGCTAGCAGTACAACTACCTCTTCAGCAGGTTCAGTCAGCAGTGGCCTCACAAATGCCAGCACTTCTACCACCTATGTAATGGCCTCCCCACCATCCTCCACTCCCGCCCCCACCTCCATGTCAAGCTTCACCCGTGAAATGGTTGCTGCCTTGGGCCTGAGTGCAAATGGAGCTAGTGCCCTGGCAGGAGGCATGCTACCATCACTGAACATTTTGGGTGCAGCAAGTAACTTAGCGACCAACCAGTGTGGGGTGTGTCTACGGGTGCTGAGCTGTCCCAGGGCGCTACGGCTACATCAGGCTACCCACCTTGGAGAACGCCCTTTCCCATGTAAGCTGTGTGGACGCTCCTTCTCTACCAAAGGCAGCCTGCGGTCACATCTAGCCACTCATCGGGCTCGACCACCCAATGCACGTGTCCAGAACTCTTGCCCATTGTGCCAGCGTAAGTTCACCAATGCCCTTGTGCTCCAGCACCACATTCGTTTGCACCTTGGTGGGCAGCTGCCACCTGATGACACAGAGGAGTCTCTACCTGAGATACCAGCTGAATCTGATGTCAAACCTCTGTCACAGCCTCAGTCCCAGCTCACTGACCAACCCAGTGCCCCAAGTAAAACACCTCCTCTAGCTGCACCCAGCAAATCCAAGAGCCCTGCTCCATGCGCGCAATTTCAAAGCCCAACAGTGGGCTCTACCCCTGTCTCAGCCGGTATAACATCAATGGAGTGCCCCGCAAATGCCAGCAAATCCAGGCCCTCCAGCCCCGACCTGATCCCTCCATCTGACCTGAGCCCAGACCCCTTCTTGAATCCCAGCACACAAACCCCTCCTCCAGGCAGTGTGGACCCCCCTGTTCTGTGTGTGAGTGCCCCCTCCCCAGCCTCTCAGCAGGAAGACAAAGATTCCCCAGTTGGCAAAGACAAACAAGCCGAACAGCTAGCCACTGCTAATGTGCATCTCCCTAAGTCCAACCCTTTGCCTACTTCCTCCACTGTTGCCAAAACCACAGTGTCGTCTAATGTTGTGATATTGGACAGTCCAGAAGGTGAAGCCTCTACCTCCTTTGATGCCTTCCTCCCTAGTTCTAGATCAAACCTAGAGGACTTACTAAGCACACCTGACTGTGGCGCCTCCTTTGCCCACTCCTGTCCCAGCAGCATCTCCTCCTCTACCCCCATCCTGAGTCAAGAACCCCTTAACACTCATGTAGCATTAACCCTGGAATCAGAGCTTCCCCCAAGGCTCCAATCTCCTGGACCCATGGAGGAAGACAAAGTCCAATCCCCTCCACCAGCAACACCAAAGCAAGACCAAGCAACTGTGCCTGAAGAGGACCCCAAAATGACATCTCCTCTAGAGACTGCAGACACTAGCAGTACTGAAGTAAGGGTCACATCACAGAGTGCTGCAACTTTTGTTAGGGAGACACGTCAGAGCCTTCATTTTTGCTCGTATGGGAGAGAAGACAGGGTTGAAAATGTTAAAGTGAGTGGATCTGCTGCCAGTGAACAGCTGGACTCTTCAGCCTCCATAAGCCTCGTCCCAGCACTTCCTCCTCCAATGTCTCGTTCTGAGAAAAAGACCTACTGCTGTGCTGAGTGTGGGAAAGAGTATGCCAGCCGCAGTGGACTGAAGGTGAGGAAATTGAAATTTGTGTGTAAAAAGTAATTACCAACAGATGTGTGGATGTGTTTATTTTTAATAGTATACATTTAATAGTATAGTATAATAAGTATTTTTGTGGGACACAACCTTCTTCTGCAGCTTTCTAAAGCTGCACAAAGTTATTTTAAAAATTAAAGTTATTTTAAAGTTACTTTAAGAATGATCATGATTATGATTACACATTAAATTCTTTCATTTTGATTTTCATCCACAGGGGCACATGAAGCACCATGGTGTAGTGACCAAGCCAACACGTCCACCAGCCCGGAGTAGTCGTTCTTCCTCTGACCGACATCCTGCTTCCACACCTACAACTTCCTCCAATGTTCCTGCCACCAGGAGTTCAGCGAGCTTCTGGAACCAATACCAAGCCTTTCTCAACACCAACACCGAACCAAGTGATGACCCTACCCAGGGCCCAGCCACTGGCAGCCAAGCAGAAAATGTGGAGACACCACGGCTGGCAAAATCACCTGCTAGATCTCAGACGGACCCCCCCGCTGGGAGGGTTCAAGAGGAGAACGTGGAAGAGTCTAATGAAGGGTCAAACCTCGAGTCAGTGTGACTGGCTGGATGATGTTCTGGTGTTTTCAATCAGTGTTTACCTTTTGGTGAAACTGTATAGACTTTTGCATAGTATTGCTTCCTAAATACATTTCAAGTAGCCTGTCAGTTTGGTAGTCAGAGTAATTTGTATGTATGTGGAAGTTGTGTACCAACCAGCTTGGTCTTGTGTTTTTTGTTTTGTTTTTGTTTTTTTTAAAGGAAGCAGATGTAGTATGAAAAAAAGATGAGAATAATAAAAAACTAATGAAGTAAGTCCAGTTATTGCTGGATTTGTAGAGAAGTAAGACCTCCTTTCTCTGGCTGAGGTTGTTAATATGGTGACGCAAATTCTAACAAAAGTGTGTATTTGGATATGAGGAAAGAGTATCCCTGTGGTATCAGTGTCTCATATCAGACCTGGGTCCAATAAGTTTTAATGTTTGTTTGAACTTACAAGACCTTACCAAGAACATCTTAACAAATCACAGTCATCTTACTTGTAAATCACAGAAAAGTATACTACAAGAATATTTTCAAATACCTTGATGTGATTATCTAGACACTCTGGCACTCACTTTATTGTCTTATGTGGCAAATTTTATCCCGTTGACGCCAAAGAAGACCCAAGCAACCCATAAAAAATTGTAAATGGTATTCGGCCCAGGTCTGCTTCATAAACAAACAATTCTTTCCTCAAAATTGGAAATAGGAAATTAACAGGAAGGAGGTAAGCCAGTGAAGCAAAATTATGCTGAGTCAGGCCAAACAAGGCCAGCGAATTGGATGTATTTATGTGGACAGTATTGAGTCTCTTGTCCCCCATCTTGTGGTTCAGATAATCTACTCTTTCATGTCATCGTGTTTTACTTTTCAATATATCTTCCAGTCAGCACAGAAGCACACAGGCACTGTTTGTCAACCCAGTGAAGGCAGGGTCTTTTGTGTGACCTTTGCCCTTTAGCATTGTGAATAATATGATTGTTGTTTGGTCCAAACGTAATGTCTGTAACACACCACCACTCACTAATTATTTTTGTTCATGTTGTATCTTTATATATGAAAAAAAAAAGGAACCAGAAGTATATGTCCGTTTGTTGTAAGCTGTACCTTCGGTATCGCAAAATGTTACAATAGAGGGTTAAAGATACATATTAAAAACCAGTTTTGGAAAAAAAAATATTGCTTTCTTGGGTTTTTAAGGAATACCACACAAAACTTGCAGTAACAGGTGTATCACACGTGGTATTGTCTTGAGCGATTGCGTGTGTGTGTGTGTGTGTGTGTGTGTGTGTGTGTGTGTTTGGCAGTGCAGAACTGTATGTGTGTCTGTAGGTGGGGGGCATAACAGCCGCGATCCCTCACATGCAGGTGTCTGTAATCCCTGCTCTCTCCTGACACAATTAAAGCTCCCTGCTGTCTTCTGTATTGCTCTCATCAAGCAAGAGGACGAGGGGAGGGGAGGAGGCCAGCTGTCCCACTCACACCATGATCTCCTCAGGCATGACGACCACAGCAACTGAGTCCTCCATTTGTGCACGTGTGTGCATGCATTCTGGGTGTTTGTGTGTGTAAGGCATGAATGAAAAAGGAATAGAGGAAATGCATTTGTGTTGTTTGCACAAATGTGTTTTGTGGATGTGTATTCTTTGTGTTCTCACCGTGTTCTCACAGTCCCATAGGTCTGCAAAACAACACAAACTCACACACACACACACACACACACACACACACACACACACAAACACACACACACTAGGAAGCATCAGGTAGCCAGCAGCCATTCTATTCGATGTGAATCTCTTTTAACTGGCTGCCATTACCCTTAACAAATGAGCACCGCCACATGCATGTCAATTACCACACTAAGTCAATAGGCACTGTGTGCACGGACAGCAGGTGGCAGTCTACAGCTCTGCACTCCATGATCCAGCACCACTGTAAACTACCGCGGAGGTGGAGAACAAATAAGCTAAATGGTGCCACTCCGTTTTTCATTTCTGCTCTCTGCTTCAAAGGTTCAAAATGATTTTCTGCTTGTGAGGTAAGATGGTAACTGGCAGGAGCAGACAAGAGCACATGGCTGTTAGTAAAATCAAATAACATTATTTTTTTTATTATTTTTAAGGGAATAGTGTTTTCCCCACTTGAAGCTAATGGAAACCAATACACAGCACTGTCAAAAAGGTACAACCCAAGCAGCAAAACGACAATCTGAGCACCTTGTTTCCTTAAGAGCAGGCAGCCTGATCCAGGGCCCGCAGGTACAATGAGTGCCCTCTAGAGGGCGCGATTTTCTTCATTTAAATAGGAAACCTGATGCCACAAAATCAAAAACACACACGCACACGCGCGCACACACGTAGATAGATAGATAGATAGATAGATAGATAGATAGATAGATAGATAGATAGACATTTGGAATATTTGGAAATTTCTTCTTAGTAAAAGAGAACGGCAGTAATGCATAAACAGATTATTAGTTTACCGTAGTTACTACAGTGTTACATTTAACATCGGAGCTGTTGAAGCCCTAACTCAAACAATAAAACAGGATTTTATTGCAAAAAATGTAATTTGTATGTAGATGAAGTGTACTAATGAAGTACATCATTTTTAATAATGATAATCTGTAATGCACTATTTCCAAATTTTCTTCCTTTTAGTTTAAGTGGTGACTTAATTAAAATAAGTACTTAGAGCATTTTTAGCTGCATGATAATTTTAAGTTTTAATAATATCCTTATAGAATGCACTCTAAGATTTATTATTATTACATTCTCTTTACCGTGCTGGATCATTAGACGACAATAATTCCTTTTATTGCCTTCAGATGATAATAATAGCCTCATGTGTTTTAAAGGGCAGTAGAAGACAAGGCAGTGAATCACTGCCAGAGGGTAAAAACCAGCCCTGCCAAGTCCAATGCCAAGGTCACCAAGTTGATTCCAGCCCTCCGTGTCAGAAGGGATGGGCTAATGCAGAAGGGGGAGGTTTACAACCCTCTATTTTCCAGCGAAGGCCTCCAGGGAACATCAAACTACCACGTCTGCAGCGGGGCAAGAGAGGAGAGGAGAGGGGGATCAAAATAAGCCGAGTGAAGCGTAGGGAAGGGAAGACAGCGAGGAGAAGAGCTAGAGACCATCAGCCAGGAGTGAAGAGTCCGGTTCATGAAGCCAAATCGGCTGCAACATCTGGAGCGAAGCGCAAGCTGCGAAGTTCGGACACGAAATACGCGCATATCCGTGTGAAACGTCCTCCTCGGGTTCACTTCAGCATCTCCGTTAATAATCGTCGAGACAAAGAAAGAATGCACAGATTGGACCGAGACCAGCCGTCGTTTTAGAAAGCCCAACTGTAAGTCGCAGAGACGCACAGCTACAACTTGTGGAGACGCGTGTCCGCTCCGCGCCAAGCTCAGCTCCAGGGAATTCGTCGCAGGGATCTTTAAAATAAATAAATAAATTAAAATAAACAGATGATGTTCTGACAAATAGTAAAACAAGAGTGCGTTAAGTGTCACAGGGGGAACGATCCGTCTTTTTGTTTTTGTCGCTGTTGATTTTTTTTTGTTTTTGGAGAGTCACCGGATGGCACTTGGGCTGAAAGCGCCTGTCCGACTGCTGCTGCTGGCGCTGGTGTGGGAGCTGAGCGCACAGGGAGAGTTCAAGCCAGAGGTGAGCAACACCAACATTACTACAGCTTTAGTCCTGTGCTATCAAGTCTTGTTGCTGTCTGTAAGATTTTACCTGCATTTTCCTTGATCTGGACAGTAAAATAACCATTACATGTTAGATCAATACATGCAACCAAAAGAAAGCGGGTCAAAGGTGAGAGCCTTAGTGCAATATTCCTGTAACCTTAGGGGAATGAACATGAGGGGGAAATCTGTTTTATACAGATCTATACATAAATACATACAGACATACAGTCACTGATCTGCAGTTTTATAATGCCAGCAATAAACCTCTGGTTGCACATAATCACATACTGGCTTTGTTTCATGAAAAAATGACAATCTTGAAGGTTTTGTTTAAAAAAAAAAAAAAAACCTAAAAAAAACTAAAAAAACATACAATGTGATGACATGGGGTAATCATTTCTATAATTTATGCTCCACAGGCCTGCTGCTGGCAGCGGGTCTTGGGAAGGGCTTTGACCTCAGGTTAAGAGGAAGCAGCCCATAATGATGATAGCACTCGTGAAAGCCCGTGAAATGCTGAGAGGGCAGAAAGCAGGGGAGCGAGAGGAAGGCAAATGAGGAGAAATGCCTCGGCTTGTATTGTGGTCAGGGGCAGAGACAGAGGCAATTTTTGTGGGGATGAGGGGGGATTGAGAGCTGTGGCTAGACTCAAACTCAGAGGGATGCGGGGATGTAATTTTGGACATCTGTCCTGAGTTACGGCTCAGCAGGCTGGGGGAGGGGAGGCTTTTTTTTTCTTTCTTTTTTTTTTTTACAGTGTGAAAGGTTCTGCAGCATCTCGGCCACGGTCAGCCATGGAAAAACACTCAGCACAGTTTGAAGGCTTGTTCCTTGCATTAGAGACTCCCAATAACCTGCCAGGCTGAAGCATAAGCTCCAAGTAGCTTTATCAATAATGTTGTAAAGTTTTTCTTGTCAAAATTCTGTTCTCCTCTCTTCTGTTCTCTTCTTCCTTCCTGTTGGTCAACAAACCTCCCAGCCCACACAACCAATCCCATGTGTTGCAATCAGAGGAAGTCCATTGTTTATTACACAGGAAAGACTATATACACACCCCATACACACCTGCTTCCCTCTGCATGGACTGACATCATGCGTCTGTGCATCTTTAAAAAAAAAAAAAAAAAAAATCCAATCTGTGCTTGTGTGGTTGAAGAGCCAAGAGGCCTGAATGATCTTGATACCTCATATACCGGCGCCAAATGTCTTTGTAATCATTTTATCCTGCCTATGGACTCTGAATGATATTTCCAGCTGTACCAGTGGAAAAAAAATGCAATCAACTCCGCTGACCTAGATTAGACTTTCAAGTTAAGTAGAACGACGATCAAGTTTCTGTAAGCGACTGTGCAAAGGGAGCAAGAGACTTTTGCTTACACTGGTCTGGCCAATGAGTCGGTTCAATACTTTTGAATTTATTTAGTGATTCACCTCCTCTCCTTTCATGGCGCTGGGATAAGTCAGTGCCACTGCATCCTGTGTCCCTATTTTACTGTATTTCAAGGCAGTGATGTTTGTGATGCCATCTTGCCCACCAAAAACCACAAGTCACTATTTTGGAGCTTGATTCCGCTATTGAGTGAGTGTTTATGGTTTAAATTAACAGTGGACTTAATTGAGTGTGTGGTTGTGTTGTGTATGTGTGTGTGTGTGTGTGTGTGTGTGATGTGAGAGGCGGGGGGTTTCAGGACAGTCGGGGGTTGTCAGGACACAGTAGGCGTGTCATTTCCTGTGGTCTGTGGCAGAGACAGGAAGTGGGCAGGGGATTTCCTCTTCGCCTTTAAGCACCTTGATGTCTCAGCGACCAGCTGAGTGTGACAACACACACCGTCACCGGTGCACAAATAGAGGAACACGGAACACACACGCACACCCGTGCAAATGCACACATGTTGGCACACACACACACACACACACTCGCTTACTCAAACACATTCATGTTTGCACATGTCTGCATTCACACACACAGGCCTGCACATATACATGCATGAGCATGCACATACACACAGACACATTCACACACTCAAATCAGTTACATTCATCCACACGTTCAAACAACCACACATACACACTTGCCCAATCACAGACACATGGACACACACACACACACACTCACTAACACCTGCAAATGCCTGGATGAACACATTTTCTCTTACACACACACACACACACACACACACACACACACACACACACACAGAAATGGAAACATGGTTGATGGTTAGGTTTTTTTTTTACTCCGTTATGAAAAATGCAAAATAAAATCCGTTATGAGAACCACAAAATACCATTCTATGAAAATAAAAAAAGAAGAAATGGAAACATGGCCACCAGTTGAGGTCATTTAGTCCAGCAGGAGATAAACAGAGATGAAATGAGAGGGAGATGACAGAATGAGGCAAAGACAGTGAGGGTGCTGTGGCAGCCGCTTGAAAGACAGAAGACAAGAAAGGGGGGCATTGTCGTGATGGCAGTGATGTAATTGGCAATTAGCCGGCTGAATAGGACAGGATGTAAATCATAGTCTTCATTCATAGGCCCCGAATGACTCCATGTCTCTCTCCTGAGAAGAAACGGAGATGATTTTGATGGGTAAAAGCCTGAGCGTGGAGTCCACTCGTGTTACTGACTGTTTGGAGGGAGGAAGGCAGGAAGGGAGGATGTATAGTGTTCAAACAAAGCCACATCCTGATGATTACCAGTGGGTGGCCTGAGCCCGGCCTCCCTGAGGAAAGGTAGGAAGGTGTCAGAGGAAATAAGGTAATAGGCTGAGTCGTTGTCTCATTTCCTGTTCTCAGCGGAAGCGAAACATATGATTTTTAACCAAACCCAAAATGAGGCGATTTCAGGCGGGGTCCTTTTTTTTTTCCCAAAGACAAATTCCTGTCATTAAGATTTGCTCAGCACTGACTTATTGCCTCAAATGACTTTGGCAGCAACACGTGTTTTTCCAATCTTCTATTGTCACTGGGTTTTTATTGCTATTGGCCAGAGGAGGGTTGTTTTCATAGACAGCAGCTGGGGAGCACGCGCATGCACGCCGAGGGCAAGTTTGTTTCTGCATTTGTGCTTAGAAATTCGAGAGGTCAGGGGGTTGCTTCTCTTGCTAATGTCTTCCTAGAGGAGCAGCACTAGCATCAGTGCAAAGAGAAAGAGCCAAAAATTGAATGCCGCCCACACACACATATGCACACATGCCCTCACTCACACCTTCACAGCGTAACAGCTAATAATGAGTTCTTACAAGCGAACTAGGAGCAATTTCATTTCATAGTTTAATGCCATCTGACATAATCCTGCAGCTCTTTGGATGATGTGAGTGGATGTGTAATGAGGAGCAGTATATGCCTCCACTGGCCTCCCATCTGTTGACCAGAGTTTTTTTCCATTGGCCCTCACCGAACGGAACAACTGACTCTTTTTCTTTTTCTGAAATGCAATCCCTGCTTCTCTCTTTCTCATCCTATGCGAAAAAAAAAGAGAAGAAGCGCTTATGCTCAGCCTACCAACATGCATAGCAACCGCTCTTGTGGATCTTCCATTCCATGAAGAAACTCACACATCGATGTAGGCGGGCGAGCTGCGCCCTTCACCTTCTAATCCCCATTGGCCCGGCTTCTTCTCCAAAGCATCTTGGCCCTGCATCGTTTTTGTTTCATTCTCAATCAGTGGAACAGCAATCATGACTCCGGCACTGGAAAGTTTCCGCGCCACAGCTTTAAGCGGTCCACATCAAAAACCTGTGTTAGCTTTCGACTGTCTTCTCCTATGCCACTATAAATAAAGTGACCATTTCCTCTTTCTGCCACGGCTGTAGTTACTCAACTCATTAGTGTGGTCAAAAATAACCCAGCGCCATGGTGAATAAGACTTTGTCGAGTCACCTGAGGGACCCGTGTAAGAGGCGTGGGAGTTCTACGGTTGAAACAAGTATTCAGTGTCACTCAACAGCAGTCTTTTGACCGAACACAAGGCAAAGTTAGGGCTTTGTATAAAAACACCAAGCAACTGAGTGAGAGGGAAGAATAAAGTTTATTGTTACACTTCGAAAACTCGATTTGACGATTCTCTTTGCTTGTGTTCAGGAGTAAAGTGAAAAGCACGCTCTTTTATGCAAGGAAAATCGTCAAACTGCAAATTGTCTCATAATGAGTCTTAATTATGACCTCCCGGTGCAACTCACTTCCATCTTTCCTCTCTTTCCCCGCTCATGTGGATGTGCTGTAACAGTGTCAAACAGTGAGGCTTTATGTGTCCAGTGGAGCTCCATGGGTGAGTCAGAACCAGAAAGGACTCATTCAAGGGGTGAAGTCTAAACACCGAGAGCTCTAGGCCTCCCTGAGAGACGGAGGGAGATTAGACGTCGGACATGAAGGCCCTCCTCAGTTTCCATTCGCTTCTGCTCAGCGCGTGCATTGTTAGACGAGGCTGCACAAGCAGCCATGCATGAGCATTCGCATTCAAACTTGCTCAGATAACCAGTGCGAGCGAGGCAGTGTTACGTGCAAGTCTGCACGAACACATCCAGTGTTTACTGCACATTTCTTGGGAGAAATTTACAATCTAATAAGAGTGAAGCCTGACACTGAAAAATGCTGAAATGGCAGTGGCTTTTTAGCAACACAACCCCTGTTGTCCTCATCATGCTCACTGACTCTACCCTGTCTCCCGGCAGATAGGGTGTGCAGCAATAATTGAACAGCTCAGCGCTCTCTGGGTGTGGTTGTTCATAACTATTTACCCTCAAGTCTCCGGGTTTTCCATAAGAGAAAGAGAGGAGAAGAAGAGGGGGAGGGAGGGAGGGAGGGAGGAGGAGGGGAAGACAGAGACCGGGACGCGGGGGGAGATTTTGACTTTGAGGTTTGGATGCAACGAGAAAGAAAATTCCCAGCGAAATTACTGGCTGACGCTGCTCCTCCACTGGAGACACTGGTTGAGGTTGCGAAAGGCGTCAGAGTCTGACCCCGGGACACTCCCTATCTATCTCCCTGTCACACACACACACATTTTCAAACAAAACAAACCAAAATGTCAGTGTCAAACGGGATTCACTGGCAGCAATAAGTGTCCACGTTGCTCTTTTTTCTGACAGGCAGGCTTCGTGTTTGTGCAAAGTCGGTGAAGTCGACTGTATTTCCAAGCCATAAAACACATCCTGGGTGTGTATTACCAGCTCAGTGGACTTGCTCACCTCAGGATGTGTGTATAGGAGAATATCAAAGTGGTTGGCTTTCACTGCGCTCACAATAGCCTCAGTGTTGTTTTTCACCTTCAAATTTCAGTATTGGAGAAACTGTGTGGGAGAAGTATGGAAACGGGCCGCTGGCACCGGTCCAGATGTCAAACCAGCGCTGGAGTTAGTTCCAGGGGAAAGTAAGGTCAAGTTTAGTTTAGGGATCTGGAACACTAAATAATCAAGGCGTCCTGAGTAAGGCATATTTTGCCAATTCGCGTTGGTGTATGTTTAATTATGGAGTATTTTTAACCATGTAGCCCTCAGAATAAAGGCGTTTTCACTTTTTGCAATCCACTTGACTGCTTGGATCTGGATATTTTGTGGTGCTATCCATTTTTTTGAAGACACAGCTTTCTCCTAGTCCCGTCTCCAGAGCACCATTGAATTTCTTTTTCTAGACTAAATTAACAAGATTCACAATGTATGCTTAAATGCAAAAAAAAAAAAATAGGCAGCTTTCATTTTAAATGAGGTAGACAGTAGGCCTGACTTTAGTTATACTGGTGGCAGAACATGAAAACACAAATAAGTAGCCACTGTGTAACATCAGTGCAGACACTGCGGTTAATCTATAACTCACTGAGGGGAATTTCCTTGTGCAGTTTCTGCCTTTCAGGGCTTTTGTTGCAACACGAGTCGCCTTTGTTTGCCTTTGCAGCTCTTTGGGTTTAAGCTCGGCCCAGTTCTTTCAAGGCTGAGCTTAGTTTCGGGCAGCTACAGTGCACACATTCACTGGAGAGCTAGCACTTGATGGTTGAATAGCTCAGTACTTAGTCATCGTCTGGAGCCGAGCCAGGCGCTTGAAATGATGTTGCCGCTACAGGCCAGAAGATACAAAAACACAGAAAGACGTTATTTAAGAGTTTGTTTTCCCTGTCAATGTGGAATGTATTTTGATTGTGCTTGCCTAATTGAAAAGACATCCCACTGCCCAGAGATGCAACAGCAGAAGAACCTGTAATCCCTGTAACTGATACCCCATCAACATCATTCAAAATAGCTGTTTTTCCCTGGTTTTGGATGTTGTCATATTCTTCAGATATGATGTGATATATTCCTGTGCCTGTTTGTAATTTATGTGCTTGTTTTTACCTCCATCTGCAGACTGAGACTGGGGTTTCCTTGGTTTCTTTTTTGCAGTGATTCTCATGAGTCACACTGTTGATCTGTACTGTTATCCTTATTGCTTTGCTTCACCAGTCATGGCTGCAGCAGTACGGTTACCTGCCGCCAGGGGACATGAGGACTCATGCCCTCCGCTCCCCTCACTCCATCTCCTCAGCCATTGCCGCCATGCAGAGGTTCTACGGGCTCACCGTCACCGGTTCCATCGACACCAACACTATTGAGTAAGACAATAAACTTTACAATGCACACTGAAAAACACAGTTGTTGAAGAGTGAAGTGTCTCATTCCTGCCGGATTTGACCTGAATTTACCTCCTGATGTCTGTGATGCAATTTGAAAAAGAACAAAGCAATGGCAAGAGCTTAAACAGTTGTTTCAACACATGTGCAGCCTCCAAACAAGGCCCAGTAGGTAAGAGGGAATACAAAAGAGTATTTTTTTTTCCAAGCGTTTTGACTGGAGCGCGTCTTGTGTCTGGCAGGGCCATGAGGCGGCCGCGCTGTGGCGTGCCAGATAAGTTTGGCGCCGAGCTGAAGAGCAACCTGAGGAAGAAACGATACGCCATCCAGGGCCTGAAGTGGAACAAGAGAGACATCACTTTCTCGTAAGTCAGCATTCCTTGGCGCAAAAACGAGCTGAGACATGATGTCTGCTTGAGAGATAAAACTGTTTGAGGAGGTTCATTTGATTTATTTTATTTCCCATGTCAGTTTCATATCTTGCTTTATCATTTTCCTCCTTTTGTGTTACTGTGTAAGCCTCTCTGGGTTTTTACCTTCCCTGTACAATTTTTTTTTTTTTTTTGGAATAAAGCTAAAAAAGACTAGATAAGTGAACTCATGAGATACAATTCAAACTACTGAGATAACTATTGAGAAACTGAGGCAGTTTTCCAACCATGAAGGAAAAAAACATAGAGAGGAAGAAAACATTTGAGCAATATCGAAAAAAAAACAACTCTATTTATACCCACTTCTCAGAAGCTCCCCATATCTGATTCATAACAGCCTGCCTTCTTTTTCTAGCCTTTTTGCAATTTTTTTTTTATCGTGTTCATCTTCCCCATCTCCCATCATGTAATCTATTATGTGCCATGTCTGACCAAAACTCTCTTCTGTCTCTCTCTGTCTCCCTCCCCACCCTTCCGCTGGTTAGTATTCAGAACTACACCCCTAAGGTGGGTGAGTATGAGACCCATGAGGCCATCAGGAAGGCCTTCAAGGTTTGGGAGAGCATCACCCCGCTGCGTTTCAGGGAGATCCCTTACAGCTACATAAGAGACAAGGTGGAGGAATTTGCCGACATCATGCTCTTCTTTGCGGAGGGTTTCCATGGTGACAGCAGCCCATTTGATGGCGAGGGGGGTTTCTTGGCGCACGCCTACTTCCCCGGTAACGGCATCGGGGGAGACACCCACTTCGATGCAGCCGAGCCTTGGACTATTGGAAACCGGGATCTTCTAGGTGAGTGGCGGCTCTGTGGGATGTTTTGCAAAACAACTTTTTTTTTCTTAAATGATTCCTTTCAAAACTGATGACAGGACAAAAGGTTAATGGGTGGGAGTTCCCCCGCTTTTGGGGGAGTCAGGAGTCTCTTTTGCTGTTGTGAGCAAAACATAAAAAGCAGCAACAGGTCCCAACCTGTGAGTGTGTGTCCTTGGGTTATGTTACATGAGAGAAACACAGAAGTGGATTATTTTGGGAGTGTATCAGACACTTGACTTTGGTGTGATCCTGCAGTGTCAGCTAAATGAGTCAAAAACATCCTCACTCAGCACGTGGTTGATTTTATTTTTGATTTACAGACTTATTTGTGACGCTCTATGAGGAAACAGTTTTAAAGTTATAATCTCTTCTTTTATAGAAGATGACTGTTTTTGTATATTCTCGCCAATTGCGATAACACAACAGTAATTCAACCTATAATTTGTTGTTCTAAACACCCCGGTGTCTAGTGGGTCTTTCCTAGACTGGAAAAACCCTCTGGTCTGTAGGAAGTGATGTGTTTTATGTTTCCTCCAGTAGCAACAGTGATTGCTTTGGAACAAATAAAAGCAATGGCGATCATGGCTACCTACAAAAACTCAACAAAAACTCAAACTCCCCCCTTTGGATATTGCCCAAATAAACACGAAATACTGCAGATTACCCCTTTAACTTAACCAAAAAGATACAACTGTTGCTGTCCGTGACCAGCCATAGACAACATAACATTTTTGTGGCTAGAGATATTCAAGTGGTAAAGTCCCCCTCTTATAAAACCCAAAGTGCAACCCCAATGGCAAAGGACCAAACCCAATCAGCATTCTCTTCCATGTCTCCCTCCCTACTTACCGCCATTTAAATAAAATTAAAAAAACACTAAAAATTGGAGTTAACCATTAATTTACCTTAATAGTATTAGCGGTAAGGATATGGCTTATCAGAGCTCTGACATGGTGTTTTAATGGTGATGTTTGCTTGTCTCAGGTAATGATGTGTTCCTGGTGGCGGTCCATGAACTGGGCCATGCCCTCGGTCTGGAGCACTCCAACGACCCCTCAGCCATCATGGCTCCCTTCTACCAGTGGATGGACACTGAGAACTTCCAGCTTCCTGATGATGACCGCCGAGGGATACAGCAACTTTATGGTGGGTTACCACCAAGTCATACTCTTAACAATTGTCAGTGAGGATACTGTATCGTTATTTAGCAGCTGTATTATTCTCAACACTATGGGTTTGGAGTGGAAGGGGCTAAACTGACCTTCATCTAACATATCGCCAAGGAAAATTTTAAAATGACTCTATCTGCTTTTATTCCAAACATAACTTAGGAACGATTCAGGAGCACCATTAAAGTTTCATCTCATTTAAAAGGATTGGCAACAGATGATACATTGCATTTAAAGATAAAGTTAGGGTTATGGTCATCCCCAGGTGTTATATTAGACCATCATTTTCAACATGTGTATATCCTTCCACATATCCCACAGGGTCTGGATCAGGCCCTCAACCGCCTCCTGTGACGCCACGTACACCTTATCACACCCCCGATCCCCCCAACTCCCCAGATGGACCTCGCTTTGGCCCCAACATCTGCGATGGACACTTTGACACCATTGCCATTCTCAGAGGCGAGATGTTTGTCTTCAAGGTAAATATACCTTGGATTGTTAGATTTGTCTATTTGACAGAGTCCAGCAGGTCTTGCAACTTAAACATTAATGAATTAATGTCTTTGTTCTCTTCATTCAGGAAAAGTGGTTCTGGCGAGTGCGTCACAACCGTGTGCTAGATGGATACCCCATGCCGATCGGTCACTTCTGGAGAGGCCTGCCCACACATATCAACTCTGCTTTTGAAAGGGAAGATGGAAAATTTGCCTTCTTCAAAGGTACGTCTTGGTTTGACATCTTGACTAGAACTTTTGATCTATTTTCATTTGGCAGGATAGCAGTCTTGATCGGAGGGTGAACTTTTTGCAATTCTCTCTCACCATTTTTTCACTGTTTTTTTCTCCCTGTCCCTGGCTATCTGTCATCCACCACCACCTCCCTTTCCCCTGGTCACATTTCTTCCTCTGCCTGTAGGCGACAGATACTGGGTGTTTTCTGAATCTAATCTGGAGTCTGGTTACCCTCGGAATCTGAAGGAAATGGGCACTGGGCTTCCTAAAGACCGAATAGACGCAGCTCTCTTCTACACCCCCACTGGACAGACGTACTACTTCAGAGCAAACAAGTTCGTCAAAAATTCCTCTGTATTTATGTGAATTTGTGTGTGTGTATCAACATGTCACAACTTTGCCATGCAGAAGTTTACAAATTGCTGACCTCTTGAACCCAAAAAATATCCATTTGTGTAAGTGAGTCACTCTGAGAGGTGGACGTACTTGAAACATTGACCAAATAAGTACAAAACACTTGAATTCAATGGCGATAACAACCCTTGAGAGATTTTAATCCTATGATTGTCAGTAATCACCACAAGGCAAACAAACAAAAAATGTTAACATTGTCCTCAGAAGACCCAATTATCGTAGAGCTTCAGTTTGACATTATTTACTGTGATACTCACCATGAATCCTCACAATTATAACAATCCAAAGTGATTAAATTCTGTTCCATACATACAAAATCGGGCCCACAGAGTTTACATGGGTTTTCCCTCTTGTGCATCCCTGATCATGGATGATTAGACAACAGTTCATCATGGTGCTTCAGCAAAACCTTTGATGCTGGGTGTGTACATGGCTTAATTCTGGACAACAATCTCTCTGAGGTGCTTTTGTCTGTTTGAAGCCCACCTAGTCTGGCAGACCTCACCAGCTGCCACATTCCCTGAGGCACTAAGGAAACACGCACGCTTAACTCACTGCAGCCCTTCCTCTCTTTGCCTTCCTGCTCTTTGTCTCATCTCTCTAGGTATTACCGCTTCAATGAAGACTTGCGAACCGTTGACGATGGCTATCCAAAATCTATCAGCGTGTGGCAAGGAGTGCCAGACAACATCAAGGCTGCCTTCATGAGCAAAGATCAGGGTAAGGATGGCGTTTGGACAAATGTCTCTTACTTTCAACTTCCTTTATTCAGATTTCTTTCTTGTAGCCCGGTGTGCTGGTAGGAGATACCCAATGCTTCCTGAAAAACATGTCTTTTTTTGTAGTTCTTCCTTTTTTATTGTTTAAAGTAGGGTTGCATCTTGGCATTCATTTCTCGCTTCAGTTCAGTTCCAATTCACAAGGTCCCAATTCAATTCAGTACCAATTTCAATCGATTTGATTCCATATTGATCCATTTAGAGATACTTCAGTTACAATACCAGTTTTGCAGCTTGCATATAGCTTTACCTTTGTTTAATTCTTCCTTACCATCATGGATTCTAAATCAAGAATGCATGAAGACATCTCTGTTTTGGCTTGATGGTGCTGGCTTCAGGGGATAGCTCCAGTCATTGTGCATTCATTTGTTCAAGACTTGAAATTTGGTTAACTGAGCCTCCGTAGGCTAGTAGTGCAGCAGACATCACCTGCAGGACAGGAGGCAGGCTACAAATAACATTTAGCAAAAGCCTTCAAAAATCCACTGAAAAAAGGCATAGATGAAAATAGATGAAAAAGATTGATCTCTGGATTTTAAAGAATCAGTATCGGATCATTCAAGTGAAGATAACAATAAATCTGAAAAAAATGCATTTCTGATGTTTTCTTTCATTGTTTTGATCTTCAGCGTACACCTACTTCTACAAAGCCAACAAGTACTGGAAATTCAACAACCAGAATATGCGCGTGGAGCCGGGATACCCCAAGTCGGCCCTCCGTGACTGGATGGGCTGCCCCAATGAAGACCCCAAGACTGACGGAGGACGCGGCGGAGGCGGACATGACAAAGACAAGGAGAAGGAGAAGGAGAAGGACAAGGAGAGGGAAGATAAGGACAGAACTAGGGATAGAGAGAGGGACAGGGAGAGAGAGAAGGAGGTGGACAAAGAGAAGGAGAAGCAGGAGGATACAGAGGTGATCATTATTGAGGTGGATGAGGAGGGCCGGAGCAGCAGCGGCGGGGGCGCAGCGGCAGTGGTGGTGCCGCTGTTTTTGTTGGTGTGTGTGATCGCAACGCTGGCAGCCTTGGTGTTTTTCCGTCGGTACGGCACCCCACGCCGACTCCTCTACTGCCAACGATCTCTACTGGACAAGGTTTAGACAGAGGAGCAGGGGAGGGAGAGAGAGAGAGAGAAAGAGCAGAGAGGGAGGGGCAGAGACAGAGTGGAAAGAAATGCTGAACGGAGATCTGAGCAGGAGCAGGAGAAAAAGAGAAAGACGAAACAGGAGAGAGAGAGAGAGAGAGAAGGAAAGAGCAGAAAGCAGAACACTAGACTTATATTTCATGTTAAAATGTCTCTACCCCTGCCAAAGAAAACATTGAAGAGATTCCTTTTGCTCTTTCTCTCAACCACTCCATCCCTCTATTTCCAAACTCTTCCATTTTCTAATTCCTTCTCTCCCTCTCTCTCCCTCTCTCTCTCTCTCTCTCTCCCTCCCTCTCTTTCTTTGTGGTTGTTGACGCCAGCTCATCGCTGTTTGTTTTAGCCTTTTTTCAATGTCTTATTTTTAGTTTTGTCAGTGGTCTGTGTTTGCGTCCTTGTGAATTTCAGCTTTGAACCGGCAGTGTTCAGCATCTTCATGTCGCCCATTTCTAGCATGTTCCTTAGTGTAAAGCATACAAACAGCGTGTTGATTGTTCTTTCTGATCCTTTGTTAGCATGTACACATCAGCTCACGTACACACACACCCACACACACACGCACATTTGCAAACCACAGTGGCGTAGTCATTGTGTTTATTCGAGGAAGGCACCGTGTCAGAGCCAGTATGAACCATAAAAGGCAAGCAAAACATTAGCCGACGTCCTTATGAAGCATGAGAAACACTCATATGAGAGTCAAGCAATAAATATGACTGTGTCCTTAATATTTCTTTTTCATATCAATGTCTTTAATGATTATTATTATTATCAATGATGTTGTCATTATTATTATGACTATTACTATTGTTGTTGTTGTCCTCCGTGTATAGAATGTGTTTTTTTTTTTTTGTACATTGTCATTAAAAAGTCCTGCTGGACAGTGACATACAGTTTTGAAAGTGGCCTTAATTTTATATTTGGGGACAGTGAATGGGACGGGGGTTATATTTTCTTGAAACTTGATTGTTTTTTTTCTGAATCCATCTCAAATGAAAATAAATTGAAGATCTGAAAATGACTCCTTTTTGTCATTGTACTTGTTTACAGTTTTCAAATCATGGTGCTGTGTCCTATATCACTAGTCAGGGGATATCAGAAGTCTCATAGCAACGATAATGATACTAATGCTGATGATAATAATGATAATGATCTAGTTTTCTCAATGAGATTGTGCCTGTGTCTTTTTTCACGTATTTTTACCTTTTCTTACAAAATAAAGTAATTTCAAAAGTACTCCTGTGCTTTCATTTTCACTCAGTATACAGTTCTCTCTTTCTCTTCGTAATCCTCTCTGTCCTTTCCTGACATCATCGCTGGAATCACTTTGTGCTTAACTAGTATCACTCACTTCCTCTGAGCTTAGAGAATGCAGCTGTTTTTTTAGTGATCTATCACTCACGCAATAGTTTAAAGGACCAGGCTTAACAACTTCCACGCTGTCCATCTCTCACCTGGACTTCTTACATTTGCCTCATACCTCTCTCTGACGTTGACCACATCGCCGTGTCTCTCCATCTGGGCTTCCCCAGTCTTCCTGGACCTCCAGGTTTCTTGCTCCCCAACCGCACCACTCTGCGTTACTGGGGCTCGGAAACTGGCAGGACAGAAACTGGGCTGGAAAATGCAGGCTGGATCCAAGGCTTAAGTAGAAACAGGGATGAAGAGTATTTTGTGTAAACCCACTGCTGCATGCAGCAGGAAAATATATTTCAGCTACTAGGGCTTGACAGAGAAGGTGTGCACTTTTGGTGTCCTCATAAGGATAGAAAGAGCAGGAAATCACTCTTAACCTTTTTAAGGTGTTAGGTCTTGGGTTTCAACTTAAGGTCAGGCATGTAAAGGACAGGGTCAAGATTAGAGAGTGAGTGCAGTGAGTGAAGGTCCTCACAAGTGCAGTAAAGAATCAGTGTTTGTGCATGAAAGTGCATGTGCGCGCACGCATGTTCACCACCATGTGCGACTATAAATGCCTTTATTTATGCATGAGTGTGCACACCCATGTGCCACGAGCCAGTAAAAGTCTGTGATCAAACAGCAAGCAAAAGGCGTCTCCCAACTCCCGCTTAATGATCCCACTAATGAACAACTGCCACACCAGTATTAGGTATAAATATGACAGAGCACAACAGCAGAGGAGGAGGGGAGGGCCGGTGACTCTATGATATGTTATGATTACAGTGACGAGCTTTATGCAGTTAAAATGATGAGGTATTTTCCTATTGTGCTAAAATGATTTAGGGCGCCCATTTGTTTCCATTTTGCTGCAGTGTTTTGCAGCGCCGGGGCTCGGGAGAGAGTCACGAGGCTTGTGTGTGGGGGATGGGGTGCTGGAGGAGGAGTGAGGAGGGTTAAGTCACATTTGGAGGCCAGAGATGGAGCAGAATTCCATGAACAACATCTGGAATTCCAACTGCATCTCGAGGGCCAGACACACAGCGGGACACAGGGATGAGGGATGGGGGATGGGAGTCAGCCTGGGGTTGGGGGGGGTTGTTGGGCGTTTCAACCGTATCGAGGCCATGGGGAACTTTTTTTTTTTTTTTTTTGTGAAAAGCCAGTTGTGTTTTTGGCGTTTGTTTTCCTGCTTGTCAGTGTTTTTCAGCGGTTTGTGCGCGTGCGTGTCCAACCATTTTGAGTGCCACCCCCAGGCGTTTTTCCTGCTCGTCTCATCCCTGTGACCCACATACATATGTCAGGCATCTAGTTGCGTGTCACTATTTGATGTTTTCTGTGTTCTGTCTTACCCAGCTGATTCTGCAGAATGAAAAAAAAAACAACCTCAGCATATTCTTCCCCACTGCTCCTCTCTCCCTCTCTCTCCCTCTCTCTCTCTCTCTCTCCCTCTCCCTCTGTCTTTCTTCTCTCTGTGTAACCGGAGAGCTTTTCTTCACTGTCTGTAAAATGACTCACTTTCTTTCTTTCACAAAGCCCAACAAAAGACCACACCACAATGCCTTGGCCTTTCCCAGCCATTTCCACTCTGCTCCTTCTCCCTTCACCTAAATAAAAGAAAAGTGTGCGATAGTTTTTCTAGCCCAGATCCCAGCGCTCTGTGTCAATCCAACCTGCAGTTTGTCCTCTTTTAATGAAGGGGGATCTATATCATGTAGATAAGCTTTTGCAAATCCATTCATCCTTGTACAAACACATTCATCCATTGCCCCCTCCGCGCCAAGTAGCCCATATCAAACACACTGATCTCAATGTACATCTTCCCCCTCAGTCTGGACTGCATTCCACCCAACAAACTTTACTGGCAAGTGGAAATTCCTTGTTTTCTTCTCTTTCTCTTCACTGGACACTTCCTGTGCCTGTTGCACTCAGTGCATATAGCCCGCAGGCTAATGAATGGAAACTTTTAAAAAGGGGAAAGTCCTACTCTGACCCATTGTGTCGCATGACAGCCAAGCCGAATGACATATGATAATTACCATGACCGAGCCAAAAGTGAGGACTCGGAAACTTTCCCATTGAATGACAGGTTTGCGCTGCAGCCTGCCCGGTAACGATGATGTGGGATGATGGAAAGGGGGCAGCTCTGAAGGGACCTGGTATGTGCCTATATAGGTTACACATGGTTTTGATTTTCCAACAGCCAAGGCTGTGCCACATCCTGCACCAAGCACTAATACAACAAACAGGAAAGGAGTGCTTGCCATCTGTTGTTCTCCGTAGCCTCACACACACACACACACACACACACACACACACACATCATATACAGAGACAGAGCGTAAAGGGGCTTTCAAATTCCAGATTTTGGAACACTTTTTTTCTGACTTTAAAACAGAGGATGAAATATTTACACTCTCTCTAAAAAGGTTCAGGTGCAACAGCAAGTGTTGAACTACTCCCAACTTTCTCTTTCTCTATTTCTCTCTCTCACACACACACACTCACAGAGTTTATTCACTGCCAGCGGATGACAGCAAACATCTAATAATATTTTATTGTCTTAGAAATTGCATGCCAGTATCTTATTTATCCATTTAGTCAAACATGGAATAATGCTTCTCCCTCATCAGTTAAAGTCTGCATGTGTGTGCCCTAGACCTGTTAATCTCTCTTTCCCCTCTGTTTCCTCATATATTTTACAAAATGTTTGCTCTCTGATCTTTCACTTTGTTTTCTTAGCCATGTGATTTTTTTTTTTTTTTTTTTGCCCATCTCTCCCCCCCTCTTCGCTGCTGAATCTGCATATGGCTATCAGCGTAAAGCTGCATGACCGTGCTTTTTGGCTACACTTGACACAATGTCTGCACTTTAAACTGGGTGTGGTATAGAGGGCGTAAATGGTGAAATAAGGTATTGTGGTATTGTGTGGGCAAAAATAATACAGGTGCAAGGAAGTTGAACAATCAACATTTTAACCTCATTAGCTGCCTTTTTTTTTTTTTTTTTTTTTTTAAACCCATGTCGCATATGGAGTGGTTTCCCAAGCCAAGCAGGAAAAGACTTCCCCCATAGCACATGCTGATTCAGGCCGCCCCTTCCCCTCAAATCCCTGCTCCTCTCAAAGCCCAGCTACCCTCCCTCTGACCCAAGCATATCCTAAAGGAAACCCCCTCCTGCTTCACTCGGGGCCCTGGGCAGGATAGTGGGCACGTTTCATCTGGTGACTAAATATATAACTGCCTCCACTCTGGAGACCACAAGAGAGAAGCCCTGAGACCCCTTACTCTCAACCCTCCATCTCTCTGTGTTGAGGAAGCATCATACAACCCCATGCTTTGGTTTTTCTTTTTCTCCCACCGCCTCTTCATCGCAACAGGCCACATCTGGTTTCCATAAGCCCATACATGTCATCACAAAGAAGAGGAGGGGAGAGAGAGAGAGAGAGAGAGAGAGAGAGAGAGAGAGAGAAAGAGAGGAAGGCTGAGGGAGGAGGGGGAAGGGTGTGTGTACATATCAAGGGAAGTGTGGTGAACTTTAAGGAGAGCGGCGACGAGAAGCTATTGAGATATCGCTGCCTTTCATCATGGAGCAAAAACTTTGCGTCCTGCTGACGTGTGTGTTCATGACAGCTTCACCTCAATAAAGAATAAAGGAAAATGTATGAAAGTTATGAGCGTGTGAGAGAGAGAGAGAGGCAGTGTGGGAAACCATGGGTAAATGGGAGACAGACCAGGCAAGGAAAACGCTCAAGTCTGAGTGTAAGTCAGCGAGACATGCGAGGCAAGTTCAGAAAGGCCACATCAGAGGTTGCCTTTGAAAGCGGAGCTCGGTGAGCCTCTGCGCTGAGTTCCTACTGGACACAAAGACCTATGTGGTTTCACTGAGGAGCGGAGGAGAAGAGGAGGAGGGGGAGGGACTGCTTACGGTGCCAAAAACTTTTGTTTTTCCTGCCCACTCATCAACAAAGACAGGCTTTGCTCAGCTGACCGTCTGGTCGGGGAGACCTCAGGAGGCCTGCACCCTTGACCTGAGCTCTACCCCAGACATAGGTGGTCTGCCGTGGTCCTCCAGCGGTCGCCATAGTGGTGCTGTAAGACCCACAACTATAGAAACAATGTTTTGAGTCACTTCCATGACTGCAGAAACATTGCCCTCAGTCCTTTCCAGCACAGATTTGCTGAGAATCTTAAAAGGACCATGCCAGTCCTATGCTAACATTTCATCAAGAGCACAGCGACTGTATGTGTACGTTACAAGTATGTTGTGTACAGAATATGCAGTGGTAGCTTATAAGTCAAAGAATTCACTCCCATTCACATTCAGACACTGTGAAAAACCGCTCTGAGAAACTCTGAAGTTGTGATGCATAGGTAACTCCATTTGTGAATGCTTGGCTGCCATGAATGTAAAGTTACCATAAAAAAATCTGTGTTTACATTTGGGAACACATTTGGTATTAACGTGTTGGCCAAGTTCCACAGCGCAGTTTAAAGAGAATATCCAACCCAAATGGACGGGCTGGTACCACATGGCTGGGTGAGTCAAGCTTCTCGTGATAAGCTGCTCCTGGCTTGGGTTAAAGCTGCACCGGACAGCTTTGCACGTTGGCAGCCCTAAATGGTCGCAGGGTTCCTCGAGCAAGGTCTTTGATTTTGAAGAACTTCAATACCCAGATGTCACGAAACAGACGTAGTGAACTACATTTCTTTTTGGAGGTACCTGGAGGTGGACGTGAGAAGGTTCAACCATCGCTGGTGTGTTTGGTTTCTCTGAGTCTTCACTTTGTGTGCAAAGAGATTTCCTGCTAATGACCATACCCAGCACCAGAATTTTATTTGGATGAATATATGATGTCTTGATGGGAATGTGTGTGTGTGTGTGTGTGGAAGGGGGGTAATAATACGTCCCAGCTGTTGTTTGTGGTTTAAGCTGCTAAGATATGTGAATTTCTACAGTAACAGTCTAGACTAATGCCCCTTTAAGATCTTTGTCCAACTCTGTTGATGCATCTTCAGAGGAAACTTATATTGCCACAATACTGTAAGTCACTGACAGTTTTTTTCCTCCCAGCTTCTCCTTTATCCCGGTCCACCTCTTTTGCTTAAACAGAAACACACACACACACACTCTCTCTCTCTCTCTCTCCTCCATGGCAAGAGAATCAATCATCTGTAACTTTCCATACGCCCAAGACATCATCACTTTGCCCTGCAGTTCAACTTGTTATCTTCAAAGACTGCAACTCCCTGGCACGCACAAACAGTCAAACACACAGAGACACACACATCTCCATCACAACAAGGAGAGGACCGAGGTAACCTCTGGGTGCTAAATGAGCAGTCGTTGTGAGATCAAAGACAACACGAATGTAAAATCTCTCTGCGGTGTCCTCATTCCAACGAGGTTGCTCTACTTAGAAAAATCGTTCTTGGGTTGCCAGGGAGGTGCCAGGTCGAAGGATTCACTGGGCCTTGCAGAGTCCAGCCACACACACACAGTTAGAGAGAGTTGCATCAGGGCACAAAAATGTTCTGCTCAGCGACCATGGGGCTGTAATTACATAGGAGCACTGCTGAGCTTTGCAGGATAAACGTCAAGAGCGAGGAGATGGAGCAAGGCAGCGGACGAGGGAGAGAGCAGTACATGGTACACAATAAGCTGAAGAAAGAGAGGAAGGGTGGGTACTTGAGAGATAGATGGCTGTAGAGAGGGTTAACTCTCACGAATGGGTCTGAAAGAAAACACAAGATGAGGAGATAAATGCTTCATGCAAAATCCCCTTGCTTTTTATTCTGTTACGGCACTGAGTGAGGGGTGCATTTTACAGCAGAGCAGGCTGCTGGCAAACTAACACACATCCTGTCTAGACCAGTGGAGGCCAGGTTTATCTTTACTATGGTGTTCCCCACTTACATTCTCAGTGTATATGGACTAGTTTTCAACACACTTCTCAGCAGTGGGGCAAATACTATGACTGCACTGAGCTCCAATCTTGCACTTTTCTGACACCTAGTGGACTGTTAAGTGTTACTGCAGATTTTAAAAACAATGTAGTGTTTCTATAATGAGAATTTATGTTGAATTCAGCTGTATCCTGGTAAAATCCCTCATGAACCTTTACACACCATTTTGCACAGAGGAAGAACACTATGCTGCTTTGCTTGCTCTTCACTTGGTCAATTGATCAGTAACAGTGCCAGCTACGGCATATCCATGAGTAACCTTCAATAACAGCAAGCACAATGCTGAGAATGTAACAGCAGGACTACCCAGATGCCACAAACTAATTTAACATGTTGCACATCAGAATGCAATGTGTAACCCTCTCAGGATATGCCCATTAAATGCTTAAACTGTCAATTTCATAACAGGATCAGGTCAAATGCCATAAAAACAGCTAAGGCACTGCGCAATCTATGCCTGGTTCTGTCAAAAAAAAGTTAAAGGTCGCAGACAATCCCAATCTAATCCAATCAAGATGACATGACCATGACACAGAGTAAATACACTGTCAGTGTGGAGTATGGAAAACAAAATCTCACAATCATTTCAAACTTCAATTTTTATTATTTGTACATTCACCACTTACAGGCGTACTCAAAAAGGAAAAATTAAAAAACAAACATAAAACTTTATACTAAAATGATAGAATGATTAAAAAAAAATATTAAAACCATTGGTGAGAAAACTCATAATGCAACTTCCTCTCTTGCACCTGTGTTGACATTACAGGGTAAGAGCCATAGAGGAAGAGGAGTAAAAGGAGGGAGGAAGATGAGTGGATAAAAAGGACATCATAGCAACCTGTATCAGGTCTGACAGACATGGATAATCCCCCACAGAGAACAGTCACGTCTCTTCAGCTTAACAGAGGGAGAGAAGAACACTGCATTACCTTAGTAGTTAATCCACACCTGTCCAAAAATACCCCTAAGCTGCCTCATTTACAGACCTGGATTTTTTGTGATCTCATAGGTCTATACAAAATGCCAAACACATCTATCCAATTTTTTTAGATCAATGCAAGCCTGCAACAGAGGGCCAGGTTTTCTCTCTAGGCAGGGCCGGCAAGAAGATGCAGCATGCAGCAAAACACTGATTCCTTATTGAAATCACAGAGCTGTTAAACACTGAAGGCGGCACAATTGATTGAGAGTCGTGATCAGCACCTACAATTTGGAACTACATGGGGAGAACATAAAATAACCTGATGTGCCATACTGCTATGTTGTCAAAAACAAATTAAAAACACAAAACATGAGAAACAAGAAAATGGAAAAAAGAAAAACATATCAAACCCCAAAAGGAGCAAGACGTATAGCACTCTGGGAGAGAACACTGCAAAAGATCATGGTCCCCCTATAAGCATGATTGTGTGAAGGTTTGTGTATGTGCTTTAAAAAAGGTGACAATCTGAGAGATGGTGACTACATCAGTTGGTCCTCTGTTGGGTCTTAGTCGTAACAAAGTACATGGCAAAGGGAAAGCGCAGAGGGGCGGTCTTTAGGACAGTTCCATCAGCTGATTGGGCGTTAGCGTCGCCTGTCTCGTGGGTCGCTGCGGCTGCGGGAGCGTCTGCCCCCACCTGCCCCGCTGCCCCCCGGCCTACGGTAGCCATCCCTGCGTTTGTCATTCTCTCTGTCCCTGTCTCTCTCTCTCTCTCTCCCTCGGTCTCTGTCACGGTCTCTGTCCCTCTCTCTGTCTCTGTCCTTGTCCTTCTCTCCCTCCCCTCGGTCTCCTGTTGTGCCACTTCCTGCTTTCATCCTCTCCTTGCGCTCTTCTTCCCTTTTCTTCTCCTCCTCTTCCTCCAGCTCCTTTCTCCGTTTCTCACGCTCCTTCATCCGCTCTGCTCTGGCAGCTTCCCGCTGAACAAACTGAAACAGAAAAAAAAAATGCTCAAAAATGCTTGTGAAAAACATCGGAGAAAACTCGGTTGACTTTGATTTGAAGTGTCACATCTAAGGCAAAAAAACATCCACTGGTTTTTGTCTCACCTGCTCGTCTGTGAGAGGGAGCCAGTATATACAAGGAGCTGCTTTAGTTTTGCGGAACAGGTCATCTAGTAGCTTAGCAGGAGGCTCCTCAGCTGCTTTCTCTGCCAAGAAGAAAGACAGAATTAACAAATTTTACCTCATGAACATGCACACTCCTTTCTAATCTCCTGCCTTCACCACCTACCTTTCTTGTCAGCCTTCTTCTCCTTACTCTTCCCCCTCTCTTTGCGTCGCCTCTCTCTGGAGCGTGACCTTCGAGTACCTCCCTCCCTCTCCTCACCCGGTTTTCCGAACTCTCGGACCTTGTCACGGTCCCACTCCCGCTCTGCTCGGGCCCTCTCTCTGCGCTCCATCTCACGTTCGCGCTCAGCCCACTGGTCTCGCTCAGGGAGGAGAGAGGGCAGGCCTGCCATCCGACCACGGGCAGCCCCAGGCCCCTGTTCCTCTGCTCCTGGTCTGTCGGCTGCACCTAAGCCTTTGTGGAAGTCCAACTGCCAAGCACAGATAAACTCATGTTACAGTAAGCTCTACATTTCAGGTGTTTAGACAAATACTGTTAGCTATATGATCTCACCTCATCCTGCTGGCAGAAGTCCACACTAAGGACTTTGGGGTTGCTCTGAGGCCACTTCACCCCATGCAAAGCTGCCCGGGTAGCCACTGCCTCCTCTGAGCTGGAGTACTAAAAACACAGAGGAAGAGAAAGCCATGAAATAAAACACAATAATCTTCCACAGCCTTAGTGCATGGGTCAGAATTAGGGCTGAACAATTGATCAAAATATTGCAGAAATTGCAATATGGCCAAGTGCAACACACACAGACAGGCATTATTTTAACCATATCGTTCTGCCCTAATCGACATTTAAGTTGCTATATGGTGGACCACATTACAGGCAACTTTTAAAGACAGGCCTTTTCCTACCCTGGCTTCATCTTTGTAGTGTTGGATGCCTCTATTCGTTCACTTGGTTCAGTTTGGTTTCACATGGCAAAACATTCAAATTAACCAAAATGTATTAACAAAAGCCATGTGGCAGCTGTCAGCCTGCTCATTGGTAAGGATCAGACAAATATGGCTGGGTTGAAAAAGAAGAAAGGAAGCGTTTACTTCAGGGATGTTTTTTCCTCTCTTGCTTTATTGTACAAACACATATGGCCAGTACAGTTTCAGACATAGCCATCTACCAACTACCACATAGGAACCAGCTTGATTCCTGCGCTAATAAACCAAACATTATATTTGTCCTACATGCCACAATGTCTCTGTGGTGACTTACTGTGACATAGCAGTGAGACTTGATCTTGTCAATCCAGAAGCCGTCCTCAAGGAGAGTGCCAGTTCTGCCCAGCAGCTCCTTCAGCTGGCCCAGCGTGAACGGCCTCACCTAAACACAAAATTACAGATTGATCTCCCAATGACAGAGCACCTGTTTCAAAGTGCTCTGCAAGACAAATAATAACAGTCCTCATTCACAAAAGGCTCAAAAATCTCTGCTTAAACCTTCCTTCCTTAACCTCTTAGGACCTGGTGTACACATAGTATTTAATTCTGCTTACCTGGGGCCGTCTGGCCGCGTATGTGGACCCTTACACTAACTACCACACTTGTTTTATATTTTGTTACAAGCATATGATGCCTTACTGTAGCTGTGACTGTCCAAAGGGGGCAAAAATGTTGTTACTTCATTTTGTTTTTTGCACTGTGATATTCAAAACATGTTCAAAAATATGTTTGTATGTGTTATTAATACAAGACAAAGCAGTCAGGACAAAAACTGCAATGTTCAGGGTGGAAATAAAGACTTTTGCACTCTATTACGCAACGGCGACTATTGTGTTTTAAGGAAATTGAGAACCAGTGTCCACATGTTTGGACATCACTTTTCTCTAAAACTACACCATGTAAAAAGACGATGCTTAGTTTTTATACTTATCAGGGTCCAATAAGCCAAAATAGAATCATATGCATATCAAACAAGAGCTCGGGTCTTAAGAGGTTAAACCTTACAAATGTTCCATGCAAAGATTCGGGACTGATCAATATGTTCTTACTTGAATTTGTTCTTAATCAACTTCAGAAATGCCTCAGACCTCTTGTAAAAATAAATCGTGAAGGTCCAAGCCTCAGAAAATCATACAGCAATAGAGCATATTGGAATTTCAATGTGCCACCTATCAATTCTTTAAGTCGCTGTGTTTGTCTTCCGATGAAGCTATATACCTATAATGATCAGCCACAGTCCACAGCGCAGGGACACGTTTACTGGCTCCGTTGTCAAAGCCAAAGCTATCTTCTTCTTCTACCGCTGAATGCACTGTTTTCAATTTCAGCTTTAGCTAAGTTTTTTCTTCTTTCTACCTTTGCTTCGCTTTTTCAAACGGCTGACTGATTTTTTCACTGCTCTATCTCTTATCAAAGACTTCCCTTGTACGGGTAGTTGGAGCATGGTAGTGTGCCAGCTGAAAATTGCGGGCAGGCACCTGTTGATTTGAAATGACCCCTGTTCACTTGCAAACACATGGAGGTGAGAGCAAAATAAGCTAGTATGCATTTTTAAAAAAATCTGGTGGTAATTTTGGACACAGTTTCTCTGCACATAAACTAAGAACATTTTTCCATGTGTAGTGAATGAGTCCCAGTGTGAGGAATAAATGACACACATAACAGATACATAAGCAGCACAAATGGACCTATCTCACACATTAATATATAAAAGGGGAAAATGCACAAAATTTAAACAAAACTATACTTCAAATAAGATAAAACATGCCTAAAAGTATGTTTCTAAGCCACTGAGTGTTAGCCTGATCTTGTTAGGCAGGTCATTCCAGAACCACAGGGCCTTGATGAAGAGAGATCTTCTGCCTAGACTGTGGAATGACCAAAAGGGTGCTGCCTGAGGATCTCAGACTGCACTTGGGAACAGGGGGATTAAAAGCTTAGTGGTGTAACGAGCTGTCACTCAAAAATGTGCCTTACAGGTGATCTTATGACATTTGAGAATAAGTTCTAAAATGTACAAATAGCCAGCAGAGTGCAGTTACACTTTTTTCTTCTTGGTTCCTATAACGAGTCAGCCTGCAGCATTTTGGACAATCTAATCTGAATATAGTCAAGCAATGACAAAGTAAAACAGATCACAGCACAGAAAAGAGATCACAGCAGTGATCACAGTTTACAGTGAAGTAAAAACAAAAAAACAAACAAAAAAAAAAAAATTAGAAAAAATAACCAGTAACTACCAGTAACTGGCACTACACTATTATCATCAATGGACACATCATTACAAATAAATGACATAAAGAAGAGGTCATAACAGCTGTCTGAGTCAGGATAGTTTTCTCTCACCAGGTTACAGACGTGGACGATGTTGGAGACTTTGCCACGGGGCGGTGAGGGCTGGCGGGCTGTGCGGACGGGGTCGTCGATGGTGATAGACACACCTGACTTTTGCTGGCTGATTGAGCGACGAATGAGGGTGTCGCTGGGGATCACTGGGATCGAGAGAGAAACAACAGTCAACATTGCATTTCTGTTATTACAATGATGCAGAGGAGGTTAAGCTCGGATCAGTGGGACAAAGAAGCGGCAGACCCAAAGAAGACCCCAATCAACCCAATTTCCTCAAGGGGATCACCACTACAGTATTAAAATAGCATTCTATCGTAACAGAAATCAAGCCCTCCCTGTTACCTTTGTTACTAAAAGGCAACATAATTTTAATGTGATATGTCTTTTCATTCAAAATATGTACTGATGTACTAGGTTATTTTTCTGTTTCTTTGAGGTTAATGTATGTTAGCTTAATATTTTATCAGTTTAAGTTATAACAGCAGCATTTTCCTCTTACAAGCTTCCACTAAATCTAATGGCACAGATGGAGGCTGTCTAGTAACAGATCTATTACCAGTGTTCATCTCCACATCATGGCTGGTGTGAGAGGGTGACTGGGTTTCCATGGCACTTGGAAACGAGCTGTCCATCTTCTCCTCGTGGGCCCTCAACCTCTCTCGGTCTCCCCTCAGGTCCTCCTCCTCCAACTCCTCTCTTCTGCTCTTCTTGACCTCCTTCTGTCCGTTCTCTTGGTTCTCTGAGTGCACCACCTCCAATACATAGAAACATCAACACAAGTGATTTCCTATTGCCATAGGAAACATCTTGCACTGTTCTTAAGACTAACTTCAAATTTAGAAACACAGTCGCCAACCTCTGTTTCTCATTCAAGAATTTATCAACTGTGGACCAACCTGTGTGACAGTGCGCCGAATCTGGAGGTCCTGGTCAGGACGCTCCCTCTCTTCGTCTTCAGCCCCCGAGAGGACAGCTTCTTCTGGATGCAAGTCCACCACTGCCTCCTGGCCTAGAGAAGGCCGGATATCTGGGATCAGAGACTGGGGAAGAAAAAGGATTACAGATAACATGCAGGAAGGATGAACTCTTTTCTCCTACATTCAACACAAAATAAGACAGCGGCATTTACAAATGCCTTTTATTGAAGCTGTGCATCCATCAGAAGCTGTGCAACAAATGACCACACAGTATCTTCAGGCTTAGTGTGCTGTAAATACCTTAAGCGAGTCTGTGGTGATGCTGATGGAAGGTTTCTTGGCAGTGACGGCTGTACTGGAGCCCCATCTCCTCTTACGGCCTGCTGCAGTCCCAGACTCCTGCTCACCCTCTGCATTTCCAGAGCCCGGGGACGCCTTGCTGCCTGATGAGATTTGAAAGTCTTTGAATCAATAGATACCAAGACAGATGGCATAGACGAGTGTGCATGCTATCAACAAATCCATGCACAAAAGGCAGTCCTTTGTCCACAATACATGCTTGAGTGAAATGCTCATATTAGATCAGGGCCATCACAATTACTCACATCTACAGAGCACTTAACACACACTTATGTGGAACTCCAATTACACAAACAGTCCTGAATCTTGTACCCACAACATCTTTAAAATCAATGCAAACAGCTAGTATAACAAAATGATCAGGGGATAGCAAGCAACACTAACAGACAAGGATAAGAAACAGGGCAGGGAAGCGCATGTTGGGAAGGTGTACTCACTGCTAAGGGAGATCTTACGAGCTGTGAAGGCCTTAGGTGTCTGAAACAGAAGGAGATAAGAACAACCCCGAGATACATGGGGGAGGTGAGAGGCAGACACTATGGGTGGACACATAAAGGGTAAAGGTCAGGTTGGAGGGAACGTGGAATGAGAACAGAGACAGAGACAAAACAGGGAAAGAATGTGAATGATAGAAACTGCTACACAAAGTCCTTCCCCAATTTGAGAATACTTTTAACATGAAGCTGTGTTGACTGGTTCTATTCTAGCAGGAAACACAGCAAGCCCTTTGTACAATAACTGATTAAAACATAAGTGGAGATGCTTAGTTAATTTGTTTTGAAGTGTAAATAGTAGTTGCAGTCTCTATCAAACACAAACAAAGAATCTGATGGCAATACTGCAGTTTAAATTCCATTCAGCTAAAAAGGATTTTAACATCTCTTGGCCGAATATGCTCATGAAATATAATCACTCTAAACAAAATCAGAGTCTGGTAAGATTTACGATTGTAAAACTGAACTGTTTTTTCCATCAAAACTGCAATAGCCATGAATAAGAAGCATTTCAAAAAAATTCTGATTCCTCAAGCAAAGACTACAGAGGGTCTGACTGAAAACTAAGCATTTTCTAGATAATTGTGTGGAAAGTAACATTTAGAAAACATCTACTTATTCCCTGGTACCACTGACACCTGATCCTTACTGGGTTGGATATGGCCCAATCACGACTGCATGTACTGTATCTAGGCAACAAGGGTCCAATCAAAGGTGGCTGAGATGTTTGGATGGAAATCTGAAAGCTGGTTGGCTGGCAGGACGGGCTCAATAGTTCATTGTGGTAGGGGCTTGAAAATGCTTTTGGCCAAAGCAGTTGTCCTCAGATCTTTGGGTATTAGTCCTTATCAAGTCGTTGAAGGTTGTTGATCAAAACAGTAACTCACGGTTAAGTCCAATTAATTGGAGACTTGACACAGAATGCTGCTCAACAGTCACTGTGTACACAAATCCAGAAATTTCTATTCTGACATCCAGTTTTGCTTGCAGAACAGTGAGTTCATACTGAGTCACCAAGTGGTAAAATTCTGCTGATGGTTGTAGTAGGATAAGGGACCGAAATGGCAAGTCCCCATTTAGGGCAAAACTAAAATCAGCTAAAGGCCATTATGAAGTCCAGGAAAATGCTTAGAGATGTTTCAATTTTCACACGGTATCCAAGTAGAGGAATCTGCTTGAAAGTTTTATTTGGATTCCATTTTGAGCAGATGATGAAAATCCAAAATCTGCATGCATGTTACAGTCCAACAACCACGTTAGCTGACAGCAGGAGGTCCCAGCACAGCACAATCTTCTGTAACTTTTACTGTGGGGTGACCAATGTCCTTAGGTGAAGGAATCTGAAAACCACTTGCTTGTTGGCAGGGCTTCAGAGCAGTCTTTGGAGGTAACGAAGGTATTATCCCTTGTCTCAACTCCATCTTCGTGGCAAGGATGCATTGCTGGAGAAATGATTAACAAGCTAAGAGACAGGTGGGCTGCACTGACAAGCCATAACCTTCTCTGAGACTTTTAGTCCAGTGAACAGCTCTTGTCAGCCATCTCCTTGACCGTGAGGCGGCCTTTGTTGCCAGGGCTGTTCCTCTGCAGTGCAGGCTCAGGGGCCTATCTGTGGACAACACAGGTTTCTTGGGGACAGTGGAACAGGTGCAGCAGTAGGAGCAGTAGTGGTAGTAGTAGTGGCAGAAGTAGTATGCAGGTACCATTAGGGGCAATGGAAGAGGCATGAGCACCTTTATAACAAAGCAATCAATTGGGTTTTAAACATCAGCCACAATGAGAAAAATACCCTTACTGTTTCTGCCTGAGACAGTACCAGCAAAGGCTTTAAAAACAGCCAAATCAAAAATTCCTGTCCTATAGATATATATATGTAAATATAAATATAAATATATAGATGTATATCCATTCAGTTAATCTACGTCTTGTGAAAAGGGCTCATTCAGTCATCTCATGGAAATATTACAAAACTGTACATCTATGATTTCCAACAAAGGAAAAAATCATTTTCTCTGATAACAGTCGAGTAGTATTTAACATGGGCTCAAGTCTAATGTATTCACTCTCAAAACACTGTGCAAAATCATAATGGTTCAATTAAAGCTGTGAATGAAAATAATGTTAAAAAAGGCTCCGGTGTTTTGGTCATCTCAGCCCTCAGACAGTGACTTTGTAGAGCCGTGAGGACCACAATGGTCCAAGGTCCTTAAGTTGTCTTACCTCCTCACTGGTCTCTGGAAGCTTCTCAGGCTCTGCCATGACAGCGTCCCTCGCTTCCCTGTTTGGTATGACAGGAACATGGCAAGAGGAAAGGAGGGCACAAATAAGTAGACAATTGGGATGGGGTGGAAGTGGGGGAAAAATCTTGCATTTGCATTCACTGAGAGCACAATTAACCAGAAATATAAAAGATCAGAGCATGGCAACTTACTGGGTTAACGGAACCAATATGACACAGGGCGTCTTCTGGTTTCAACAAGTTTAATGTTAAAACACAAAATAAAATTCAAGGCCAGTTTTATCACAAGGATAAATGTGAAGTGAAAACCCGAGGTCTAATCACATTGTAGGACCATGACATGGTTGATTTAGTGCACCAAAAGGGTGAAAAGGATGTTAACTGAGCTTTAAGTTGTTAAGGCCTTGAATGTAGATAACTCATTTTAATTATTTTCTGGACCTTTCAAGTATCACAAGACGCCCTGCATCAAAAAAACAAAAACAAAAAAACAACAACAAAAAAAAAACATCTAAGCTGGTGAAAACCATGCACTGAAATAAATACTCGATGAATACAATACACCCAGCAGCCAGGTGATGCTAAAATAAGTGCGCCATTAACGCGATCTCTCATGCCGTTTACTTCAGTCACGCTGCCTTTTCCAAGTTGCGCTGCGGTCAGTGGTTTCAATTATGACCTCGTAATTAAGTGGACGACACGAGGTGAGGAATGCAGAGACACCGCAGTCCTCTCGACCCGCCAGGCTCGCCCAGACGGAGCGACACACTAAACAGGCAGCACAACAATGCCTGACGGACGAATACACGCTGCAAGCTCCCGACTCGCTCTCCTGCGCGCACACGTGAACACGTCTACTCATTCCGAGTGCATTAACTTTAGAGGACTTCATTACAAAGTGTCAAACAGACAGCGATGTCCGGCTAAACACTAAGCCTGCTGGCTGCTACTGTTGCTAAAACAGACTGCGTCGCGACGAGCCACCTCTCTCCCCTCTCTCCTACCTTCCTCTCACCACAGTCTACTCCTCTCTGAACGCATTCCTGTCCACACCGGCTGACAACCAAAACCCGACAGACAAAGCTCCGCTTTGCTATTTAGCTCAGCCACGGTGAGCAACAACGGGCTGACATCGGCCGCTAAAGTCATCCACGCAGCACAGCCATGTTGCTGCGAACGAAAAAATGATCATGTACAAAAAGGACCCGCTTCTCCCCCAGCCACACCGGCTCCAAGGCAGTCTCATCAATCGCCTGATGGGAAATTAAATGCATGAAATTCTCCCGTAGCCGCCGTTTAATCATGACTGCAGTCTCCAAGCACACAGGTGACAATTTTGCTGACCGTAAATGTGAAATGAAATTCTGCACCATTTTATCATGACTGCATCGAAACAACACACAAGTGCTAATTTTCCTGTTATAAACATGGATTGGATTTATGGAAAAGAC
Source organism: Myripristis murdjan (assembly GCF_902150065.1). Taxonomy (NCBI): domain Eukaryota; kingdom Metazoa; phylum Chordata; class Actinopteri; order Holocentriformes; family Holocentridae; genus Myripristis; species Myripristis murdjan. The sequence continues at coordinate 6,486,285 of NC_043996.1, forward strand.
GTAACGTTAATGTTAAATGGGGCTTACAAAACAACATCAGCCACTCTACACACAAAATCAAGCACAACTAACTACCTTGCAACCTGCACACAAATTAAATGTGGAAAACAGGCAAACATACACTTAATGAAATATCAACCATCAAAATGCAGGTGAGCATCATTTGTAAGTCTTTCATACTGTGTAAAGAGTACACATCACCAGTCATTGCACACAAAATAAATAATGATATCTGGTCTTTCTATTATCTAAAACTAAAATAGTCATGTGTTTTAGAAGCAAGGATTACATTATGATATCATAACATCTCAGAACTTAGGCCCAAACAGAAACAGATATGGGACAAATATAGAATTGATCTCCAAAGGCACCACAGTTGCACACAAATGACAGGAAACACTGCTGTACAGGGAGAGCAAATGCATATAAGCATGACTTTTTGACTGTGTAGTGGTGCATGTGCCACTTTAGATACACCTTCCATCTTAAGGATGCAGGCCAATTATATGTGATTATCCATGACTCCTTTAGGTCAGATTTTAAGCTATCAATAATCATGTCTCAGGAGACGATTTGGGTACACCTGGGCATGTTTCTTATTATTGTATTACATGTGCAAACATAGGTAAAAAAACATTTTAATTCCTCACAGTTAAGCTTTACTGATGCTGATTAGCTACTGCACACTTTAAATATAATAATGCCTGCAGTAGCCCAGTCAGACTGTTTTCTATCACAACCACCTGTTCGCAACCTGAGCAGATATCCCATATGGCCAAAGCACTGAGTTTTCAGCAGTTAAAAAGAGGGCTTCAATACATATGTTGCATAGGCATGCAGCCTAAGTCTGCCCAATTTAATGTGTCTGATAAGATCAACACTGAAAACCAGACCTTGGCTTGTTGTTCTTTTCCTCTTCTTCACTGTCCTTTCTACTCAGTTTCTTCTCTTCTCCGGCAGGTGCTCCAAAGAACTGTTTCTGGTGATTTAAAAGGTTGGTAATAGTATTCATTAAAACAAAAAAAGACAGCTAGATATATTATATATATTATGTATGACACAGTTCAAAGGGACATTGATGGGCAAATATAAACCAATCATAGGAACACAAGTGTAGCATAAGCCTTAATATTAAGTTAATATACTTTTGCTAAAGAATTAGGAAATGTGAACAAAATGATGACAAATGCATGTGGATTCCTCTTCCAGATAGAGGCTTTATACTGTATTGCTGACTTATAAGCAGCTGACCTTGTTGTGGCTAGCTCCATCAACAGTGGTGCTGTCCTCTACAGACATGATTCCCCTTTTGCGGAGGGAAGCTTTTGAGGTTTCCTTTGAATCCTCAACCTGGGCTTCAACTGTTGCCCTGTGTTGAGGTGAGTGCTCTTTCTCCATTTTCCCTTCCTGAGAATGAGAAAGAGATAGAGATCAATGCTACAGTCACTGTGCACTGAACAAAATATCATACATTAAACAATTTTATCAATGAAACAAAAATATTCAACAATGGTATTTTTTTTTTTAAAAAGTATATTCTTTCATTCTCAAGACTTGTGGCAATAAAAACTGTTTTAATTTTTCTGAACTTCCAAAACAAGGAATGTGATCAGGGTAACACAAAAAAACTGATGAAAACAAGAAAATGATTCTCTATTAAAATTTAATCAGAGTGGTATGTCAAGAATCTAAATTCTACACCTTAAAAAATTGACAGATATTCAACAAACAGGCTGCTGTCACCCTCCTCTGTCAGTAGGTGGGAATTGATCAGACAGAAGATGAGGGTGGGTAGGGAAGGTGTCGGAGACTGAAACCTCTTTTTTCATCAGACAAAATGATAGAGGCACACTTTTGTGCTCCCAAGATTGGTGCTACATCCTCCTTGAGCTACCAGTATTCATCTTTAAGTTTCAAAACGCTGGCATCGTGGAGTTTGATCAAGTTTGGCCCAGCTCTGCTCCAACAGTCCTTCAAGAATCTCAAAGACCAAGTTCTACCTTATTTTGCAGGGCTGTATTAGCTGGTGAGCTGGTAGTTTGATTTGTTGCTGCTTGCTCTCCAGTGTTTTGGTAGCAATGGTGCTATGACTGAAGTACCAGCTTCCCAGCTGCAGCATTGGCCCAGTGAACATGGCTGGGAAATCCATTGTTAATAGCCAAATGTAAAGTGTGCACGAAGCATAGTAAGGCCCTGTGATTTCCACAATGCAGAAAACACGGATGGAATTGCAGATTTTGATTATGAAAATGGAATAAACTGCGTGTGGAATATCATGAAATTTTCCAAAATGTGGATGAAATTTATTTTTAAAAATCAGGTATTTCCCTACCATAAAGTGTTTTATTCACAGCAGCTACTCCAGATTAACAGAGAAAAACTATGCTCAGAGTCTCCATGGTGTTTTACCATTTGCATGCGCACTGCTGCACCTTCTGTCCTCTGACTGCTATCAGTGTTTCACTGAGGGCTTCTCCTCCACACACACAGACACACACACACTTTTCTTGCATAGACCATGCCCCACCCGCTGGAGAACTCTATTTGATTACAAAAATACGGCATAGTGGTCTTTTGATAACTTTTCTGATAAAACTTTATTAAATCATAAAACACAATTCAGAAAAATTAAAAACAAAAATCACAGAATTTGGGGAAAAAAGTTCATCTGAGAAATATTAAAATGGATTTCACAGGGCCCTGGAACAGAATGGCAGCTAGCATGAGTGGGTTTGCTTGCTGCCACAATACTTTTTGAAATGTCATGGACATAGGCCGTTACTCTACCACATCTCTGCACAGCCCTGTTCAACTTTTCAGCTAGGCTGTCTGCTGTGTGTCTCAATGGTTCGGCCTTGGTTAGGACCACTGATTTCAAATTCCAGTCTTTCTCAATGTAGTGGCAATGCTACTCTCTCCAGTTAATGCAGTCTAACAGAAAGTCATTATAGCCACCTTGTCAGCTGAAAGCAACTGCGCTTTAAGCTTGTCTTTCATTTTGTTGTATCACTTCTCAACGCAGCTAGTAGTTGTGCCACTTGAGGGGATGCGATAACCTGCTTAAAGGAGATGAGACCAATCTCATGGCCATGCTTGAAAGGAGCTAGGTGACTGTCCCTCTCTCTTTCAGCCACCTTGGCTGTCTCTTTCTCCAGTTTCAAGGCCCTCTCCTGCTCTTCCTTTTCTGTCTGGCTTTCTCCTGCTGTAAAACTCTGTTTAATTGTATGTCCTTTTCCACCATAAAACAACGCTCTGAGTGGCTGTCTCTGTGTGTACATCAATTCAACCTCTTCTAGGTAACACAAATGTGATACTGTGTTCAGAGAATGGTGTTCCACTTTTGACTTGCATCGCAAGCATCAGGTACAGACTTTTCAGGTTGTTCAAAACTGACAATGTACTGGAGCTGTATTTTATCAGTGTTGCAATATTTACATTGAGCATTGTCCTTTTTTACAATGCAAAACTCCCACATTGGACTATGTTTTGCCCTCTTCATCTTGCCTCACCATTTCCCAGTGACAACTTCTTCATTTGTGGCACCAGTAGTGTTTCTGAATTGCAAAGGTGAAGTATGCCCTCATGAGTTATAAAAATTAATATATGTGAGCTCCAGAGAAATGATGCACAGAACACACACTATGTTTTAATACTTTAATCCTTTTTAATCAGCTATAAGTAAAGACATTCCTTAGACTGCACAAAACCACGGTTTTGAGCCAGTCTTTGTCTGTAACACCATTTGGGGAGCAATGGTAACAATTTTTGTCATAAAATATTTGGTGCTGCCAAAAGGAAAGGACTGTCCATGACTGACTGAGGTATACCATACCATAAGTGAAACACAGATCCCCAGGTTTCAGCCCATAGAGAGCAGCACACCAACAATTTTCTGCCCCTAAAATCAAAGTCCATTCCACAAGAGCTGGACACCAGCTACCGGCTGACAACTGCACTGCTTATGGCCTGCTACTTTTGTGAGGAAAACTTTGATTTGTTAAATCCCCTCGGCCATGTTATTTCTACTCCAACCCTCACAGCCATTCAAAACACACAAAAACAGGATTCTCAAAGCTATGGTGCAAGTGATTGAAGACATGCACTTTACTTGGGTCAATTTTGGACAATATTTAGCCTATTTAGACTGTACAACTTCACATGACATTTAGTGGTTGATCTTTGCAGTTGGTACTATTACCTATTTTCTATACAATATGATTTGGTTTCTGCTGTTTACTGTTGGCTCCTTTCTGAGTAATAAATCTAATAAACACACATAGCCTCAAACTCACTGCAGATGTCAGAATGAAACTCTGAGCACCAGAATTAGAGTCATAATTTTTCTCTGCTCTCGATGTTTTCATAAATGCTGCAGCATCTGCACAATTCCATCAGGAGGCTTAACCAATCAATCAATCGTGTTGGTGGAGCTAATCCTATGAGACGCAATCACATCTTTCAGTTTACATTGATTAACCAGACCTAAGCAATAACCAAGAGCATGGTGGAAATCCATTTGTTGTGAAAACTAAAGCATTTTCTGCAGTTTTTTGTCTTTGGCTTGATAGTTTTATTTACTTAACTTAGCTGAGTGGGTTTAGGTTTTCACATGGGAATGGTGCATCAGCTAACATCTGCGAGAAACACTTGAGTAGATGCATTCAGGAGTCAAAAGCGCAATTTCCAATTGTTCATTGTTGTCCACTGAAGGGCTGACAGACACTGCTATATGTAACGTGTTATTAGAAAATGTCAAAATGTAGCTGACTGCTTCAGGACTTGGGCACATCCCTGGAAGCACATGCATAAATTCATCCACAAAAATGGTGAAAAAGTAAATTAACTTACCCTTCTGCCACTGGAGGCGGAGTGAGGTTTCTCCTGGGAAGAGGAGGATGAGTCAGAGGACCGAGACGAAGAGGACCCGGAGTCAGAGTCTGATGAAGAGGAGTCGTTTGAAGAGGACCTTTGTCTAACACGTTTCTCTTCCTTCTTAGCATCTCGTCCCCTCTGCAGAGCAGCCCCTGTCGGGCTTGATGGAGCCTTCCCTTCATCCACCTCCCTTGCTTTTCTGATTGACTCTTCAGCAGCTTCTTGCTCTGTTTCCATCGAATCCGCTTGGGCTTTGTCGTCTGATGCAAGGCTTAAAGCCTTTTCTTCTCGGAGACTTGAGACCAGTGTGGTAACAATGTGGGTCTCCTTCTCAGCCCGCAGTCCTGCAGAATCCTGAGGTCCAGAAACAACTTCCCGGCTTCTATGTAACTCTGGATCTTCCTGTTCAACAGAGAGCTGGTGTCCTTCCTGCTCTCGCTCCTCAAATTTGGTGGGGGAGGTGAGGTGTGAGGCTTGAGGCTGAGGGCTGTCAGAGAAGGTACGGGGCCGCTTGATAACCATGGGAGTGGAAGAAGATGGGATCTGGGCTGGGGGATCCCTTATGAACCGGAACTTCTTGAATGAGGACTGGGGTGACAGAGGTGTGGATTGAGTAGGGGAAATGGGTGCAGCAGGTTCTGCTGGCTGGCTGTCTCTGTGGGCCATTTGGGCTTGGGCGTCCCCACTCTCCTGTCCTGCCTCTGTCGCAGTCTGTCTACCTGGTCCTGTGGAGAGGGGGGGAGGAGTGGGCAGGGGGGTGAGACCAATCTCACGGCCACGCTTGAATGGAGGTAGGTGACTCTCCCTTTCTCTTTCAGCCACCTTAGCTCTCTCTTTCTCCTGTTCCAAGGCCCTCTCCTGCTCCTCCTTTTTTTTCTGTATGGCTTTCTCCTGCTGTAAAACTTTCTCCTTCTCCAATCTTTCCTGTTCAAGGGCTTCTTCCTTTTCTTGTTGTAAGGCTCTCTCTCGCTCCTTCCTCTCCTTCTCCAGTCTTTCCTGCTCTTGAATTCGTTCTCTCTCCAGCCTTTCTTGCTCTAAAGCCTTTTCTCTTCTCTCCTTCTCCACCCTCTCCCGTTCCAGAGCAGCTTCTCTCTCTGCTCGCTCTTTTTCCTCCCTCTCTTGCTGCAAGGCCTTTTCTCTCTCTATTCGCTCTTGCTCCAAGGCTTTCTCTCTCTCTACCCTTTCTTTTTCCTTCCTCTCGTGCTCTAGCCTCTCTTTCTCCCTCTCCAGCCTCTCTTGCTCTAAGGCTTTCTCCCTCTCCAGCCTCTCTTGCTCCAAGGCTTTCTCCCTCTCCAATCTCTCTTGCTCCAAGGCTTTCTCCCTCTCCAGCCTCTCTTGCTCTAAGGCTTTCTCCCTCTCCAATCTCTCTTGCTCCAAGGCTTTCTCCCTCTCCAATCTCTCTTGCTCCAAGGCTTTCTCCCTCTCCAATCTCTCTTGCTCCAAAGCCTTCTCCCTCTCCAATCGCTGTAGTTCTAAGGCTTTTTCCCTCTCTAACCTCTCTCGCTCCAAGGCCTTTTCCCTCTCCATTCTCTCTTTCTGCTCCCTCTCTCGTGCCAAAGCCTTTTCTCTTTCCAGTCTTTCTAGCTCCAAAGCCTTTTCTATTTCAATTCTCTCTTTCTCCTTTCTCTCTGCCTCCAAAGCTCTTTCCCTCTCTAACCTCTCTTGCTCAAGAGCCTTCTCTCTCTCCTCCCGTTGTTGCTCCAACAACCTGGCTCTTTCTAGCTCCATGGCTCTCTCCTGTTCTTCTCTTTCTTGTTGCAAAGCCCTTTCCCTCTCCTCTCGTTCTCTCTCCAGGGCTCTCTGTTTTTCAAGCTCCTTCTCTCTTTCTCTCGCTAGGGCTTGTTCTCTCTCTTCTCTTTCTTTAGCTAAAGCTCTCTCTCTCTCCTCCCTCTCTCGCTCTGCAGCGAGTTCCCTCTCTCGCTGCAAGGCTTTTTCCCTTTCCTCTCTTTCTAAGGCCTGCTGTCGCTCTAACCTCTCTCGCTCCAAAGCTCTCTCTCTTTCCTGCTCTTCCTCAAGCATCCTTTGCCTCTCTTGTCTTTCCAACTCCAGGGCTCTAAGTCTCTCTTGCTCAAGGACCCTTTCTCTTTCTAACTGAGAGTCCCTCTCTCCTGTTGCAGTGGCCCTGAGCACACTCACAGGTACTTGACTGTGGGGTGCATGTCCTCCAATGGCACCCTGGTTGGTGCCTGGAATCATGGGAAGTGGCACACTGTCTGTGGTGTTGACTGTATGGGAGGCAGCAGACACCATACCCTCTGGAGGCCCTTTGCCAGGAAACAGTGCAGCTGAAGTGGAACCGTTGTCTGGCCTACCTCCGCCCCCATCATGGCCATGCCACCCAGCTCCAGAGAATGCCCCTTCAGACTCCATTTTGCGTGCCAGTAGGGTCAACGGACCAGGCTTGCGCTCAGCATGTCCACTTCTCTGTGGCTCTGGGCTGCTGCTGCGGCTGCCGCTACTAGACGATGCAGAACTGGAGGTACTGGATGCGCGCTGCCTAGCTGAGGGCACATCTGGACTAGGGGGGCTCTGTTTGGGGGTGTCAGGTAGGGGAAATGATAACTCCGGAGGTGGGGAAGGGGGGGGTGTTGGCTGGCGGAGTTGTGGAGACAAGAGGGAAGGGATGTGCTGCTGCTGAGGTTGGCGGGATGCTCCAGATCTTTCCCTGGTCACAGGCACTCTGGCTGGCTCTCCAAGGCTCCTCCTCCTAACACTGCTGTCCCAGTCATCGTCTTCACCATCCTCCCTGCCCTCCTCGCTATCCTCATCATCGCTGTCTGCCAGGACTTGGCTGGATGTGGGAAGCCTCTCTGGCCTAAGGTCACTGCTAGCAAAGCGCATGGCAACAGAGCCAGGAGCAGGTGTAGCCAAGGCTGAGGCAGGAGGATCGGACATATTGGCCTCCTGGTTCCTGTTCGGGTCTCCTGCATTCGCTGGGCCTGCTAAGCCCTCTCCATCTGAGGGGCCGGGTGGCTTATGCTGATCGGCCAACACTGGTTTGGCATCCTGATGAGGACAGAAAGGGAGCTGAGACTGAATTTGTCACATAACTATACCTGTTTTTTCCCCATGCAAATGATCTGGCTCAAATGTTCTTACCAGTGAGGTCCTTCCAAATGTGCAAGATCTTTTAGGGCATGCAACATCTCCACAAACAAGAAGATTAGAAAACATTAATGGTAGTACAACAGAGAAGTAAACAAAAACATATCTGACCTCAGATGGAGCAGGACATGAGGTGCTGTTGTTGACTTCTGTGTGGTCCTCTTGGTCTGCATAACAGAGATATATCATGAATAGAGTTGTGTGCACTAATTCATTTACTTGTAGCAGGTGGATTGTAATTTCACCTTACCATCAGTTTCAACTGCCTCACGAGCCTCTCTCTCCAGACGCTGCCTCAGGAGCTCCTGTTGTTTCGCCAGATACTGCTTGATAAAGCTGTTCTGGCTCATTTCCTCTCCAATCTAAATGCAGAGACAGACTATTGAAAATGGGCTGCAAGTTTTCAAGGCTACTATCAAGCACTTGTCACAGAAATATCTAAAAAAAAACTCTGTTTGTATACGCTTTGCAGAGTTCCTCATACCTATAGATTATTTGGGTGGCCTGCCAAACAGATTTTTTCCTGCCTAAAATAGATTTTTGCAGTGAAATTCGTTTTTTCCCCTTTCACATCTCAAACAAGCATGCAAGTGAGTGCGCAGGAGCAGCCCCTCCTGCTCCCTTTCCTTTCATAGCATGTTCGGGAATAGCTACTATCTAACACACATCAGACAACCACTTCCAAAAGTAAGCCCAGTCAGAAGTGCCAGAGGCAAGCCACAACACAGTCAAATTTGTCAATCTGTTCCAGGTAACCTAATATCTTGAAGTGCTTATAAATTTAAGAAAGAAAATGAGCAATTGAATGTGTAACGTTAATAGTAGCCTAATGCCCTTAGAAGGACAACAGAATTACCAATACTATTTACTTAACTGCATGTGATTCCACAAAAAGACATTAGAAATAATTAAGTCTTCATCCAGCTGGCATGACAGTGTTAATTAACCTAAAATTGTCTTGACTCTTTGCAGAGGTGAGCACTGAAAGATTTTTATGCAGAAAGAACAATGAAAAGCAGCTGAGAGACAATGCACCACCGAAAGGAGTGGGTTCACAGTCAATGATAGTGTAAATACTAATGTAATGATATAAAAACGGTTAGTAAAAATGGTTCAAACTCCAAATAAACTTGTATGACGGTGCTTCAGCTTTTGGAATATGTGTATGAACATCTTTGTGACACTCACCTGAGAGTTGGGCTGCAGTCCAATGTGAGGGGTGGAAGTCCTCTGCAGATTCTCCAGCATGAGCGCCTGTTATTGAAGCAAGAGATTCAACTTTGGTCATTCCATATAAATACTATCAAATGTTTTTGGCACCAGTAGAGTGAGTAACAAATCCTAACACAACATGTCGGATGTTTGACACAAAGTATTCGTAGTCTCTATGTCCTCTGGCATGTCTACAAGATGGAGGAGACAAGGTGAGTGACTGTGAGTGAGCACATCTCTCAAACATTTTGTCTTGAATGTATGTGACATCATGTCTGAGGAGATTTACACACTGGTTGATGAAAGTGGGTCAAAGTACTCTTAATGAATATTTTCTTAAGCATTACCTTGGATGTGATGATGCCACAATCTGGTATTTTAAACCAATATCAGTGATATTACTCAATTCTTGACACTTGATTTGATAGCACAACAAAAACAGAAATCCCATTCAATGCCGACTCCTTTATCTAAAAACTTTTCAACGTTTAACAGGTGAACAGAAACTTTGTGTTTCAAGTACCCAAGCATATAGGCTGCACTGCAACAACAGAGTTACAAGTGAAACATCAGCATGTAGTGTTCAATTAGAAAAGAAAGAAGCTCCTAATTTCAAATTAGAGGAACTGTATGAAATGCCCTGCTGTCACAACAAATATCATGGTATGACTTACAGTCCTGTAAGCATGACTGTTTGGGTCATTTAAGCATTTAAACACATTAGAGTAAGGCCTGCCAAAACTACAAACACTACTATTGATAACACTTTCAAAATTTCAGAACCGACCTGGTAAGTATGACTTCCTGGCACCCTTAAACTTTACGCACCACAACAGAATCATACCTACAATCTCTACATTTCTTACACTTAATATCATCACAAGTGTAAATATTGAGAACTATCAGTGGTTTGGTGGCATTAATCTGCATAAAAACCCGTCTGCAGTATTTCTACACTGCGAAGCCTAATAACAAAACACTGAAATAGGTCGCGAGTGCTAAACCCTTGTTAGCCATACAAAAATGAATCAACAAGTGGTTGTCAGTAACCAAGAGCAAGGTACTAAGCTATTAAGTCTGATGTTAATGTTAATATAACGTTAATTTAGTATGCTTACCAACTTTTGATGCCATCAAAAGACAACGCTGGAGTTGGGTTTAAGAACGAATGCATATGTAAACACAACGTAAGTCACCGTATCGTGTAATTTAGCGGGCTAAGGGCCAAACAGCTGTCCAGTTAAAAGCAAACCACAAATCTTCAGTCCGAACTTGGAGGGCAGGACAGATAACCAAGATGCAATAGCTCTCCTGCTACAATGTAAACAAAACCCTTCACAATAGACACATGAAGCTCACGCTTGAGCCCAACTCTGGCTAACTAACTTATGTGGCGAACTATTCATTCAGTGTTTTCACTCCATTCAAACACGTCACATTAATCATGTGTACAATGTGGCAGCTACAAATCTTTGAACAACTAAGACAATGTAAGTAGCCTCTCCGTCAACTCATGCACACTAACAGTGCGTGGGACAGACTGATCGTCATCACACACACACAACAGCGAGCCCGTCACTAAGGCCACCGAGCAACTCGCAGCCCAGCACGGCGTTAGCCAAGCCAGCTAGCTAGCTAACAGGACAACACCACCATTGTAAATACTTTGAGATTCGCCACGAAGTTAGCTAACTAAACTCCCGACCTCGCTGTGGATAGTATAAACAGTTGCATGGAGAAACATCCCCTTGAACACCGTGCAACATATATATCTCCAGTTGGTTAGCGTTAGCGTTAACCGCGCTAAGTGCTACGCTGCCCGAGCAGCGAGCAGTTGTCGGCCCTCGAGACGAGCATCAGCCCCGTCCGCTTCGTTAACTCACGGCAACCGCGCTCGCGGCTTCACGGCCCAACTCACCCCTTTGAGTCTTTTGATGAGAGCATTTTTATGTCCGCTTTTCGGGAGTCCTCGCTCCTCCAGGGCGGCTTTAAGGTCCGCTACCCGAAGGGACTGGAGCGGTCTCCCGTCCAGCGTAACGTCTTCGAGGTCCGCCATTTTCCGTTCCTCTCGCCCGTTCCCAGCGCGAGCGACGAGCGACGAGCCACGCCTTCGCCCGCCGACGTCATCACCGACGACTTCCCCCTAAACAAACATAATTTTGTAACTGCTGTGTTTACAGTAACAAAGGTGATGATGCACCTTTCTTATCGCTTTAATTTCACTTCTTTCCAAATTGCGTTTTTATAAATGTACGAAGAAACTCAGTTCTTTGTGTTCATGAAGGAAATGTATTAATATCTGTCAATAATTTCTTTTTATCAAAACAAAAAAAACCTGTCAAAACAATGAATGCAATAGTTTCTACGTCTTTAAGAGAGTTGATTGTAATATACTCGCGGTTTTTATTTATTTATTTACTTATGTTAGGTATGTTTACTTTTTGCTTTATTTCTCTTGCTCAACTTTATGTATTAATGACTTAATACTTCATCTGTTTGTAAAGATGCCATTATCTTTGAAATAAAGAATTAAAAACATTTTGTAAGTTCCCATAACAAAGAATTATATACATCAAATTTTACATCAGAACTCTGAATAATTCTTAAATGACATTAAAGAATATATTCCTGCCATTTCAGAGCAGTTTAAAATTAATTGTGAAAACCCTATTGTGAATTTGCTGAAGCCTTGAAACATAGCAACATATGAAAATTGGAAAATCTCCCAGGGTTGATGGTTCATCTACAGACTTTTACTTGTGTTTTTGGGATGTTACTGAAGCCCCACTCATGGAAATGTATAGAGAATTAAATGATAAGAGGAAGATGACAACAACAATGAAACAAGGATTAATTAGACTGATGCCTAAACCAAATAAAGATTCTCTCCTCCTACTTCACTCCTCTAAATGTGGATGATCATTTATTTATGCTTGTATTTCCTTGACGTTTAAAAAGAAATCTTGAGGAGATTGTAAATGAAACCCAGACAGGATTCATGGCTGACTGACATATAAGTAACACTATGAGACTGGTTTTAGATCTACTTGACAGTTCAGACTATGTACAGTCACAACGGTCATTGTATTTCTCCACTTTTCTAAAGCCTCTGATACAGTGGAACGCCCATTTATATATGAGGCTTTACATTTGTTTGGGTTTGGGGAAACTTTATTTCTGCAGTGAAAAAGTTATACAAGGACATTACTCACTCTTTATTCATCTATCCCAACAATTTCAAAGGGTTTCCTGTTAAGAGATCAGTGCACCAAGGCTGTCCTGTCCCTGTTTTTATGTGTGATTTCTAACTGTTGCACAGTTACTTTCATTAAAGGTTTTGAACAGTTCCAGTGTGGCTTCAGAGGGTAATTTGAATTACACAACTGGCAGATGATACAGTTTTGTTTCTGAAGGATAAACACCAAATTGAGCTTCAGGGTTGCATCTTAACACAGGAAAATGTGAAATCTTCAGCCTCATTGATATAGATAATGCATATTCCAGTGAAAACCACTGTCAAATATTTAGGTATTGAGATAACTAAAGATAATGTTGACTAGACCCACGGTTCTCAAAGTGGGGTCCGCGGACCCCTGGGGGTCCTCGACGCATAGCCAGGGGGTCCGCGAAAAAATTCACGGCAATGTATTTTTTTATTATTATTATTATTAATTTTTTTAAAAACCTTTTGGGGAATAGGGGCGTTAAACTGTGAAATAAACACTGTGTTCGTTTTTAAGTGTCTCCCACGATTGATTTGGGGAGCTTACTCATGTGATTACACATCAGGCAATCTGGTATGACACCTCACAGGCGCTCGCACGGCTTCACAAATAACAGCAACAACAAACACTCAAAGCGCCTCTGTCCGTCAGTGTCTAGTCAATTCTTCTGGTACACAAAGGGTTAACAGCCGGTCTCCGCTAGAAGTCCCGCCTCTAACCTAATATCGCTCATCGATTGGCTCTGCCGTTTCTTGCTAATGTGTGATTGGCCGTCCCCGCTCTCACTCCATGTGGTTGTAAAAAAAAGCGCTGGAGGACGTGCACAACGGAGTTTGTTTGGCTGGTTGGCCAGCAGCTACGCACACGGACTGTTTTTTTCACTGTTTATGTCGTCAGGTGGCAGTTAGAACAATAGTTCAGCGTGCATCTTTGACATGAGAGCTTTTATCAGGCACATTGGCCTTTTGTCTCTAGGGAAGCAGGAATTATCCATTTTTTACTAACCACGATTTAAAATGTCAAGCTTATAGAAATGTAGTACGGAAGCCCTAAAGGGCCATACAAACATATATTTTATTTCCTCCGTTTTCTCGTGATAACGAGATAATTCCTCCGTTTTCTCGTGATAACGAGATAATTTTCCTCTGTTTTCCCGTGATAACGAGATAAATTTCCTCCGTTTTCTCGTGATAACGAGATATTTTTCTTCCGTTTTCTCGTGATAACGAGATAATTTTCCTCCGTTTTCTCGTGATAACGAGATAATTAAATCGAGATCTTGAGAAAACAAAGCCATTGTCTTATTAAATTATTGCAGGAAACATCAGTCAGTGTAGCAATGTCAGAGGAGCAGGAGAATATTGATCACTGCATCACTTATCTGTTCAATCAAGGCCTGACACAGGCTGAAATAGCTTTATGCTTTATGTCAGGGGTCACCAATCACGTGCCATGGAGGGCCGAGAGGCTGCAGGTTTTCATTCCAACCAAGACCTCCACCAGGTGATTTCACTGATCACCTGGAGCTAATCAGTGAAATCACCTGGTGGAGGTCTTGGTTGGAATGAAAACCTGCAGCCTCTCCAAGGAGACGTCAGTCAGCATGACATGTCACGTATGATGGAAATCTCAGGCCTATCACGTTTCATTCATTCATTCAAAACGGAGGGAAAATATCTCGTTATCACGAGAAAACGGAGGAAAATTATCTCGTTATCACAAAAACGGAGGAAATTTATCTCGTTATCACGGGAAAACAGAGGAAAATTATCTCGTTATCACGAGAAAACGGAGGAAAATTATCTCGTTATCACGAGAAAACGGAGGAAATTTATCTCGTTATCACGGGAAAACAGGAAAATTATCTCGTTATCACGAGAAAACGGAGGAAATAAAATATATGTATGTATGGCCCTTTAGGGCTTCCGTAATGTAGAGCCTCAGCAGCAGAGATTTTTTTTTTTTTTTTTTTTTTTTCAAATAAGAGCAAGGCAATGGACACTAATCTGTTTGTATTTAGATATTCAGTGTCAAACATTTGTTTTATTTTATTGATGTTTCTGTACGATGTTGATGTACAGTATGATGCACAGTTGCACTAAAGACAAGAACTCAGTTAAATTGCCTGCTTGTCTTTCTTTAGTTGCCTTTAACTTACAACAGTACAGAATTATTTAATACTTGTAGTCAGTATAGATATTCATATATGCAGTATAAACATTAATGTAAATCCCTTACTAGTTTTTATTTTTTCTGATTATGATTGTTTGCTTGTTTATTTGATCAGCTCTACATGATGTGAAATTGCAGTCCTAAATGCAAAAAACGTCAACTTTCAGGGGCGCCGCCTTGGAGCGCTTTTATGTCCCCACCAATGTCAAAATCAAACCTACACCCTTGGATGAGGCTATGTGCTAATGCTGCTAATCAACTAGCAAAGAGTACAAATGTGGTTATAAGTATTATGCTTATCGGTGTTGCGAGTGTCAGGGGGTCCCCGGAAAATTTTGACCTCTCCAGGGGGTCCCTGGGCCAAAAAAGTTTGAGAACCCCTGGATTAAGGAATGTCTTAAAGCTCCAAATTCAATTTGGTATTTCATTCCAAACGATATTTTCAGACATCTGGATGGTCTTCATTTTCCTCTTGTTAATTTTAACATTACCAAGTTGCCTATAAATGTATCTATATTTGATCAACACATGGTCCTAGCATGGCATCATTTCCATGTTAGGACTGTGTGTTGATCAAATTACATACATAACTTTTCCCCACACAAAACCATCATATGAGTAGTGGATAGATTACAAAAACAACTAAAAATCTATATTCAAGCAAAACTGAGTTGATGAAGGTATTATTTATGTAAAAAATCCCTCTGATGCCAACACTTCATTTTTTAATTGCAATTCCTTTTTCTGAAATCGTGTAATGCAACAAACACAGACTTTAATTATGTAATGAAAGCTATTTCTTATGGTCTGTCCCACCTGATGAAAAGTCATATTCAGGTTCAAGAACCCCTCTGTCCTTTAAGCTGATCCATAAAATTTCTCCAGAGAAACATTTTTCACCCTGAAACTGGCTCCCAATTATTTTGGTCTTGTAAATTTACATATGGGCTGTGGAAAGATTCATAATTTTATATTAAACAATGTTTTCTAAGATTTTTACTTTTTTCTATAGAACCATTATATTTGGTTGGTCTGTTTGTAGAGAGAAAGATGATAAGGCATTTTTTTTTATTACTCATATTTAACTTCTTGACAAATTCCACATTCACAAACGCAAATTGACAATAAAAATGCCTTGTATTCGTGAAGGAATACATGTACATGTATTGTTCCATATACTTGAAACAATACATGTCAGTGATTTCTTTTGCACACAAAAGGGTGACAACACTATGAATGTATGCAATATTTTTTTTAAAATCCAGGTGAATTCATTATCATTATTATTATTATTATTATTATTATGATTATTATTACTATCATCATCATCATCATCATCATCATCATTATCATCATCATCGCCATCATTATTGGCCGTCTTCTTATTATTATTATGAATCTTTTTGTTAGGAATATATATATTTGCTGTATTTCTCTCAATTAACACATTGCACTAGTTTATGTTTTGATAACTTCATGCCTCATATATTTGCAAACAATGTTGTTGCAAAAAAAAAAAAAAAAAAAAAGTCCCACAATAAGAGCATTATTTAAAGACAACATGTTTTCTACCGCCACAGCAACATTTTACTGGAGTAATTTTGTTAGTAACACTGATTTGGAAAAAATCAGTTAAAAAAAAAAAAAATCTATCTATCTATCTATCTATCTATCTATCTATCTATCTATCTATCTATCTATCGATAGATAGATAGATAGATAGATAGATAGATAGATAGATAGATGTATCTGACTGCGTCAGTGACCGTTTTTGGAAACAGTGGCAGCAGCGGGGTGTTTGCGCACGGCCTGCGCAGCCCTGAGCGCCTGCAGCACAGCGCGTGCCCTGCGCTCTGCCTGCGGACGCTGCTCGAGCTAAAGCTAACTAGCTGGCTCGGCTAGCCGTCCGAGGAGAGCGTAGCTGCCGCTCAGAAATGCCTGAGACAAGGTGACTAATATCCAGAAAAGGTGGGGGAAATATGGTCGTGTGTTAAAAGCAATGCTGAAGTTGACTTCTGACCCGGAAGACAGTGGCTGTGAGCTAGCTTAGACAACCAGCTCGACGTCGAGCAGAGCTCTCTGAGCGGTAAATTGAGTTATCCGGGTTGATGGCTCGAAGGATTATCGCTGTCTCTCCTGCGGCAGTTGGAATTGAAAGCAACAGCAGATGAAAGCCGTCAGTTCAACATCTTTTCAGAGATGTCGTGGTTTTATTATGCCAGTCAAGGGGTAAACCAACATGCTGACATGATGCCAGCCACAGCCGCGGACGGTACGGCCAACACGCACTGCTCCGGGGTCAGAGGTCCGTCCAGCTCGGCTCCCAGCCTGCTGGACCTCCCAGCGGTCCCCCAGGGTGCAGCAGGGCCGCCGAGCCTGGAGAACCTGTCGTGCACCTCTCAGAGTGCGGCCCCCGGCGGAGAGCCGGAGCCCATCTCCTATGTCACCGTCCAGGAGCAGCGGTGTGTCCTGAGCTGGTTCCTGGGCTGGACCACCCCGCAGAGAGAGCGATTCCTGCAGGACCTGCTGGGGAAAGCTGTGCCCGGGAAAGTGTGCACCCTCCTGGATTCACTCAACACCCTACAGGTGCATCTCACAGACCCACAATCTGAGATCATTTTTGAGACTTGTGTGGTGTCATCTGTAACACTTAACATTAGCGCTGGGACTTTCTGTTTATCTCCCGATTCGATACCATCAAGATAGTTGGGTGTCGATTTGATTTGTATGTAATGCGATTATAATGGATTGCGATTCGATATTACGATGTACTGCGATTTTTGTTTTTTTGAATTATCCTTTAGTTCAGTGGTTCTTAAAGGGCGGTATGCATCGCCTAGGGGTATGTTGGAGTACTGCGGGGAGTGCGTGAGATTTTTTTTTTTTTTAATGTTATCAAGTCAGGCATAATTCATAAAATAATTAGCCTATGCTTTAATAATTTTAATAAAAAAAAAAATGTAAACCACATTTTATATGTAGTATTCCCTCTGGGTTTCCTGAAACTGTCAAATGTGTGTGTTTCTCTTTTTAAATTTGCTGCCATGGTCATTGAGCAAAGATGTTTTTTTTTTCTCTATGACCAGGAAGCCAAGTCAAAAAATCAAGAAAATGGATTTGTGGTTGAAACATAGCAGTGATACAGCTGAAAACAAGGAGGAAGAAGTGAAAAAGAAGCAAAACCATTTTTTTTCCCCACTGGTCAGGGGGTACATTATAGAAAAAAGATCATGAACCATTGCTCAAGGCTATGATTGTGAAGTCTCATGGCTGTGATAGTCCTAGAGGTCACTATAGGTCATTGTATGCAGTGATGTCAAGTTTCAAAAAATGCTCTTAACTCAATGAAACGGCTACTATGTGGGCTAACATCATACATGAATGAAATTGTCCTCATTGAATCTCAGCTTTCCAGTCAAACCAAATTTATACAGCTCCAAGACACAAAGCTGTATGGTTTGTGGCCCTAGCTGCTTGGGATTAGCATAAGGTGGCCATGTCTGCAAAGGAGAGCTTAGTGGCTGCCCAGAAATCCCATTTTCATTCAGAGATCTGGAGGTCAGAGGTCAGTGGACCCCTTTGAAAGTGGCCATGCCAGTTTTTCCCTCTCCAAAATTTAGCCTTAACTTACCAACAACCCAGCACGACATACTTAGTTACTAATGAATTCCTTATGTCATCTAGCTTCATACGATTAAATCAATTCAGTAAATATATATATATATATATATATATATATATATATATATGTGTGTGTGTGTGTGTGTGTGTGTGTGTGTGTGTGTGTGTGTATATATATATATACATATTATGAAAATGGTTTTAAAAACAGAATCACAATACACAAGTGCATTGTTTTTTTTTTTTTGTTGTTGTTTTTTTTAACTCCCACTCCATAACAGCTTCTTTTTCTGTGTCATGTCCAGGTTAAAGACAGACCCCCAAACATCTTTGAATGCCAGCTGCGCCTGTGGACCCAGTGGTTCGAGTCATGGAGCGAAGAGGAGAGGAATCGTTTCCTCCACATGCTGGAAGAGCGGGACCCAGTTTTTGTTGCCCACTTCTACAGGAATGTGGCTGGCACAGCAGGAAGGGATTGATAGATAAGGAGAGAAAATCCTTGCAGGGACTGGAGCATACCTCTGTGGTGTGTGATCAGTAATTGTGTTGAATACCGATTAGAACAGGTGATAAACTGGTTGGAAATGAGTAAGAGGTGGATGAGAAATTTTTGTGTTAGCACTTAGCCAGTTTTCCTTTATTGAGAGGAATGTTTCTATTACCATGATGGGACTCATTTTTAATCAGAATGGACAATTATTACTCTTACATGTTTTTTTGTCTGTGTTATTTACCACTCTTGTCAGCCTAGGTAATGAGTGGAGAAGATTTGAAGGCGGAGGTCATCATACTATGAACGGTCCTTCACCAGACTTTGTTTCTGTTCCCTACACCGGCTTACTCAGGGCCATATCATACATTAAACAGTTATTTATTTCAGGACACAAATGCATAATGCTTTACATATTAGCAGAAGATCTATCATTTAATAACATGACTCCATGAACGTGAGATTTCACATCTTATTTCAAGATAATAAAAGTCACAGGCAGCTGTCCTGTATTGTGCCTAGTGAATAAAGCACCTTGACTTGTAGACAACAAGAGGAAAAAGGTATTTGTGATATATGGCATTGCTGTATCAAAAGTCCCTCTCAAAATTCTAATTATATTGATTTTTTTTTTAACCACAAGAATAAATGAAGTACTCACATGCTTTGCCTTTATTTATTGCTTTAAATCACTCAGCATTAAATTGTGATGTAAACACCTTTTTATGCATTTACAAAGGTTAAAAAAAAGTTATAAAGAAAATCAGGAACATATACTGTGGGTACAAAGGATTGTGTGGGTATGATACTGAGATATTCAAACGTGTTGAAATGATTTTTGTATATTAAGCACAAAGATGATCACTGGAGTAATAAGCAGTGCCTTCTGGGAAGACACAAAGATAGGATTTGGTACTGTCAAGTATCACTTGCTTCATTCCCTATACTATAACCAGTCCACTGAGCTAACAGGAATGAAGACAAATGGATTCATGTTTGCACCAGGCTCCTCTTCACAAGCGTTGATAAATGGATAGATTTTGTGTGCGAACGTTTGGCCAGTAAATGAGTGCAAATGAGCTCTGGTATTAGCATCGTAGAAAGAGATTGTGCCACCGTCATAATCCAGTAGAACACCCAGTTTAATAGGTTGTGCCTGTATTACAATAGGTTTAGGACGTGTATCAAAAGCTCGGTACTGTCCCTGTTTGTTCTTAGTTATAGTCCAGAAGCCGCTTTGAGGTCGGAGCTGTAGTGCACCCCTTCTGTTAGCAGACTCGCTGGCCATCCCGATGTTAAAACACAGCTTCCTAGCAACAGACACCTCCCAGTAATGCTTTCCTTGTGTGAAGCCAGTCTTGCCCAATGCAGCTAGAGCCACATTAAACCGAGATGGGCTATCAAGAATGTTCTGCGGTGTCGTAGCAATGGCCATCTCGGTGCCTTCTGCAGACAAAACCACTCTTGGGTGAGCAGTGTCTGGATCCAAAGCCACAGTGGCTGCAAAAAGAGAAGAGTAGCAGAATAATAATTGAATTTTTCAAATAACTTTTCACAAGAAAATTGACACTGCAAAGTCTTAACATTTGATTTATACAGCACCTAACCAGGTTGTGATGTTTCCAAGAAAGACTCAAAATGTCAGTCAATTCAAACATTATTGCAGAATCCCACAAAATTAATTGACGTGTGTGAACGAGTGACTCACCGGGGTGGACAGTCTTATCATCCACAACCGTCGGTCTGTTAAGATCTGTGGAGAGAGCAGCAAAAGTTTTTGTTTTTCCTGCCGGGAGCATTTTGTAATGTCATATTGTTCTCTATACAGTGTGCAGTTACCTTTAACAGTGTCCTTGAGTTGTCTGTTCTCAGCCTCCAAATCTAACAGAGATAATAAAGAGAAGAAATTAGTCTGCATTTTAACAAGAATCTCAGGGTGGAAACACTGCCCTAAAATCTGCCCTAAAGTCATGATAACAGTGGAGTGACTTACACAAGACCCAGTCAGTAGGCAGTGTGAAATAATATGAGAGGGGATGCCATCCCGTGTTAGTAAAATGGCCAAAATGCACCCCCCCTTGTTAACTTACCGTCCCCCCTCTCCATCTTTTAGTCACAGAGCAAGTGCAGGGGCAGAGGAGTTGTTTAATTGAATATATTAGTCTAGTCTGGCTGAATCAGCAATCCTTTATCTGACTGAGATTTGTGCCAGTTAGAATCTATGGTCCTGAGCATGGCTCTGAAATATCAGCAGCCTCATTGTGCTGTGTATTGACCCTTTGCACGTGACGTCACGATCCAGTCGCGCGAAATATGAACGCCATGATGGACGGCAAAAGAGCAGTGGACGTCAATGTAAGACAAGGAGGCGCGTTAGACTTAGTGACATTTTGTAGTTGTATATAGTTTTTTTAATTTACTTTTATGGTGGTGAGATGGCGATTTCCGTGCAGTGTGCCAACAGGCAAGGCTGTAAGCCTAATCTAGCCTTTTACAGGATACCTTTTGATGCGGACAGAAGACGGTGACGGGTAGCTGCTAACAATCGTAAGGACTGGCAGCCGTCCAAACACTCCCGGATCTGCAGCGAACATTTTTACAAGGTCAGTTTCATATTAAAACGTTATCAGACTTACATAACCTTAGCTATGTTATAGTCAGTCAAAACAAACTGTGTAGTTAACTAACGTAGCTACCGTTAGCTAACAAACTCAAGTAGGGTTTGTTTACTAGTAGCGATGCTAGCTAGCTACTAACGTTAGCTAGCTAGTCCTTCTCAGGACTCTGTTCGTATTAGCTGGCACTCCTAATTCAGCAATAAGCCCCGAGAAGCCGCGGGTTACAGTGATTTTACAACGGCTACACGTTGTGCCTTAACGCCCCTCAGCCGTTGTAAAATCACTGTAACCCACGGCTTCTCGGGGCTTATTGCTGAATTAGGAGTGCCAGCTAATATGAAGAGTCCTTGTTAGCTAACGGTAGCTACGTTAGCTAACTACACTGAGTTTGTTTTGACTGACTCTAACATAGCTAAGGTTATATAAGTTTGATAACGTTTTAATATGAAACTGACCTTGTAAAAATGTTCGCTGCAGATCCAGGAGTATTTGGACGGCTGCCAGTCCTTATGATTGTTAGCAGCTACCCGTCACTGTCTTCTGTCCGCATCAAAAGGTCTCCTGTAAAAGGCTAGATTAGGCTTACAGCCTTGCCTGTTGGCACACTGCACGGCACAGCAGGAAATCACCATCTTACCACCATAAAAGTAAACTAAAAACTATCTACAAGCACGGAATGGCACGAACTACAATGCGCCCCCTTGTCTTAAACTGACGTCCACTGTTCTTCTGCCGTCCATCATGGCGCTGCTTCCCATGTCACGTGATAATTGTGACGTCTCTGCAAAGGGTCAATTGATAAATCCATGGCGCTGTCCATGGTGCTGAAGTAGCAGGCAGATTCGTAATTGCGCCTTTTTCTCACTGTCCTGCCATTCTGTCAGTTTTATCTTGGATCTGTAATATACTCTAAACTACACTACACTCTACTACTATACTACATAGCTTATTTACTCCATAGAGTAGTGTTACCTTCATGATCAAACTTTTATTTTTTGCACAGTGCACATTGTGTGTCCTTCAAGGAATTTAGATGATAAAAATGGCAAAGGGGTCATGTGGATATTGTAATTTAAAATGGCCCTGCTTGTCGTGTTTTGTGAAAAACATGAGAAAACCCTGCTTGAATAATCTGTCCATCGAATAAAACCAGACCCAGTGACTGAGGAATTTCTCACACTGAACAGTTTGATTCATCAGATTCTAGACTGAAGCAACTACTGCTCTATTTCCCTCTTTTATCAGCTGAACTCATATCAGTGAGCGCTTCCAGAGATTGAGATGTGGCCTACCGTCATATTTGCCCTGCAAGTTGTTCTTCTCCCTCTTCACCTCTGCTAACTCCTGCTGCAGCTGCTTGACACTGGCATCCTTCTGAGCTTTCAAATCTAATAGAGATTGGGGAGATGGAGAAATATTGTTCTGCATTTTACTGAAAATCTCAGTGTGGAAACATGGACGTAAGAATCAAATTTGTCTCATCAGTCAGAACACCAGTGAAGTGACTTAAAACAAGAACAATTCCTTACACTCAATGTGTGCAGAATCTCACAGCTAACAGTTTGATGATTCAGATTCTTGATTTGGATAGGACTATCTTGGCAAAAACTACTCCTCCACTTACTCTTTTATATATTAATACATGGACTGAATTAATATCTGCGAGCAATTCCAGAGAGTGGCACATACTATTGTATTGGTCCTGCAGGTTGTTCTTCTCCAGTTTCACTTGCTCTAATTCATGCTGCAGCTGCTTGACACTGTCATCCTTCTGAGCTTTCAAATCTAAAAGAGATAGGAGAGATGGGGAAATATTATTATTATTATTATTATTATTATTTGATAAAAAAAAATCTCAAGCTGGAAACACTGACCTAAGAATCAAATTTGTTTCATGAATCAGAATATGAGTGAAGTTTAAAGTAAGATTCAGTGTCTGAGGAATTTCTCATAGTGAACAGTTCATATCAGTGAGTGATTCCAGAGAGTGGGACATACTGTCATATTGGTCCTGCAGGTCTTTTTTCTCCGTCCTCACTCGTTGTAACTCCTGCTGCAGCTCATTGAAGCTGGCATCCTTCTCATGCAGTTGCTGTTGCAGTCGATCAGCGTCCTGCTGGCTCTGTGTCAGCTGTTTCTGTATTTCTGTTTGATGAAATATTCCATTCCTGAATACCGTCATATACTCGATTTATATTTTATTTTCAGCTTAAGTTGAAATTGGGTTTTTATTTTAGAAAAAAAAGTTGTTTTTTCAGTTGAGGCTAAAAAGAGACTGCTGCAACCTTTATGTCTGTGCTGGACTATGGTCATGTCCACTGTGGTGCGCAGAGGTTTATTACAAATTTTGAAGCCCTTACTCACCATTGCTTCTTATATGCTTGGGTTGGATGGTCTGCTTTATCCTCCCATAAACTTAAGCATTGGCATATTTTAATTTGCAAGGCTATTCTTGGTTTGCCTCCATTTTACTGATGGGTCTGACGTTACTGTCTTTGCCCCCAGGACTTTTCCTGCTATCTGTCCCTAAAGCCCATACTTAAGTGGGAAAAGGGAATTGCTGCACCCTCTGCTTGGAATCAGTTACAAACCAACCTGAATCTCAGGGAGCTGGTCTTTCTAAATACATTTAAAATAATCCTTAATGATTTGGAGGCAGACACACCTAGCTGTGGATGTTTGTCTTGCCTCTGTATAGCCATCTTTCCACTGTCACATCACTGTGAGCAAGGGCTATCTTCAAGCCAGATGGAAATAAAGGCCCTTGGCAACAAGCCGTGAGACCATTTTGTTTGACCAGTACTGCCGATTGTTCTCCATTTTTCTGCTGCTCTGTTATTTATCTGCTACAAAAGCAAGCTGCACTTGTCTCCCCAGTAATGACCCTTAACTCCACCTCAGACCTTGGTTAGGCCTGGGTGGCCCATGGGTATTTGGTGGGCCATTAGCACCTGGAGCCTGGCCCTGACACAGCCACACCGATCACAATCAAAGACCGGAAGTGACAATGGAGATGCAACTGGCCTTGGGAAGCACTAGCACGCCTGCGTTTGATGTGACAGTGGAAAGCTCAGTGAGCCTTTCCTGTTTAAATGAAGCTTAAATAAAAATAAATCTCCTTGACATCTGAATAGTGATAGCACTGTCATATCCAGCATCTCACCATCACACCGGCTGTGGGCATTAGAGCAGCAAGTGTCCAGTTCCTTTTTCTGTTTCTTCAGCTCTGTAAGGGTGAGAAGAAGTTGAGACAGTAATGCATCAGATACAAAATGGCAAGATTCAATGTCAACTTTCAACACCTTGAAATGTATAGAACAAACCGTTGTTTGCGTTTTGCAGATTTTGAACCTGTTTCTCTTGAGCTTTCAGTTGTTTCTGCATTTCTGAGAGAGAAGAAGGGGAAATAACACCATTACTGAATGACAGGGAAATCTTGTTGCTGAATGTTAGTGTTAACAGGTTGATAGTGACTGATGTGTACCTACTGCGTTAGTGTTTGGAATATTTACATTGTTGAAAAAGTATGTGTTTACTGAGTAGAGAAACTAATGAGAGGACATGCTGACAGGAAAGAGTAAATTTAACAAACCGTTGGCTTGTTCTTGAGTTATTTCATGCCTTTTGGTTGCCTCTCTCTGAGCCTCTTTTAGTTTTGACTGGAGATCAGTAATGTCCATGACTAACACACACAAAAACAAACAACAGCAAGATCATTTAGTTTCAAAAAGAGACAAACTGAGATGATATTTCTGGTGAATACATAAGACAGTGATGTACTCAGTTGGAAATTCTTTGCATCTGATTCCTTCAATAGACGTTGACTGTCTTGTAGTTGCCCCTCTTTCACACTGAGTTTGTTTTCCAGCTCTGCAAAGGATATAACATCTTAGTAAACACATTACCAGGAAACAAAACTATGCATTTCTGCGTAGTCATGAATACCATATTGTATTTACACAGCATTTCTTTTTCCCTCTCCACTTCCCATAATGTTTCATAGAACTCCTTACCTTCTAACGTGGCAGCATTGCTTTCTTTGAGGTTATCTATTTGAGTCTTCAGCTGCTTGATTTTCTGCTGGAGATCCATAATCTGAGCCGCTAAAACAGAAAGAGCGAGCTGGGTTTGGTGTTGTAAAGCCACATTATTTCTGCAGTTCCATTCTCCATCATTTAGGATAATGCTGTGACACCAAAGATGAGCAAAGAACTTACAGACATTTGTAACCGTCGTCTTACTGCTGCCCAGCTCTTTTGTCTTTTCTTCTAGCTCTGTCTTTTTCTCCTCCAACTCATTCTCCAGGTCTTTCGGGGAAAAAAGTATTTCCTCTTAACATCCACTTTATCTCTGAGACTTCATGCCATGTAGGACATGCTTTATTGAAGCAAAAGGATGCAAACAAGTGTGCAACCTACATTTGAGGATAATATATCATTTCCCACCTTTAATTTTGGTCAGTTGCCTGTTCATCTGTTCTTCTTTTTGCTGTCTCAGTCTCTTTATTTCATCTTGCAGATTCACCATGCCTATCACTAATTCAGAAAAAAAGCCTTTGTTAGTAACTGTGCACAAGACTGTAGTCAATGCTGACGCAACCATTCGCTGCCTGAGTAGCTTTGTCATTTTAATGACTCACTCTTTTTTGTTGAGTCATCATTTTCAATTCCCCCAATCAGACTGTAGAGGCGCTTTTGAAGTTCTGTGGATGACAAGATGCAAGATGTCAAGATACAAGACAGGGATTCCTAATAGTGAATGCTGTCAGGATATTTTTTTGCCACCCACCAGCAAGCTTTGCATAGTCTGTGTCATTTACAGCTGCACTGCTCAAGGTCTCAGCCTCTGTCTGTACTATAATGATCTCCAGAACTGAAAGAAAATTGAAATTTCAGAGGGTTTCTTCAGAGATGATTATTACTTTCCAGCAGGGATAAATTTGTGAAAATGTGTTCATCACATCAATAGAAATGTGTGCTCTTCAATTTGTTCAACTCACATCTTTCTGCTTGAGCACTTCTTGCCATCAGTTCTGCTTTTTTCTTTTCCAACTCCTTATTCTTCTCATCTAGAAGATTCTGAAGTTCTAAGATAGAAAAGAATGTATTGTTTTTTTGAAAAGAGTGTATTGTACCAGCCCCAAATTACACCAAGATTGTTGTATTTTCTACAAATGCCTGGTTAACTTTTTGTAGTAAACATCCTGTTCTGCATTACTGAAGCAGCTGATGAAGGTGTTTAGTCAGACGTTCTACTGAAGCACAATGGAAGCACCTCTTTGGGACCGCTCACATTTATGTAACTTGTCAACATAACATACAGGATGTTAATGATAAAAAATTACAATACATGGCCTATCTTGTGTAAAACAAGTGAAAAGACACATCCTTTTAGATTGTGACATGGCATCCATGTGTCTAAACATGCCCCCCCCTCAAATAATCGTGTCATACAGTTCCATGTGGGCAATATCTGACTGTACACACATCACAAACATTCACCTTGTATCTTGGTTTCTGAATTCTCAGTGCTCTGTATCTGCGTGTTCAGTGCCTTCACCTGCTGGGTTAATGTAGAAACCTGAAGAACTAAAAGAACCAATCAGAGTTAGACTTGCTCCTTAGACTTAGTTGGACTTGCCCTCACAAATGTGTGCATGCAGGGAAAATCGACAGGTTCAAGATTATTTGTTGAACAGATATTACAGGTTAAAGAGAGCAAAGCTGTTCCATCCCTCACCAAGTGAAGTAACTGTGTCAGATTTGGCCTCCAGTTCTTGCATCTTGGTGTCCAGATCATTCTGCAGCTCTGTGAGGGACACAAAAACTGTTCATCCCGCAAACAGAACAAAATGCCAGCAACAAGACAATAGAGGCTAACTCACGTTTTTGTTTCATCTGGATATCAGAGCATTGCTCCTCCTTGCGGTCCAGCTGTGTCTGTAGGACTGGTATAAAAATTGGAGTGAGACATGAGACTGGAAGAGGGTGTTTGTTGGTGTAGAAACTAAATGTGTTGGGACAATCAGAGCAAGAGCTCAGGACTTACCCCTGACTTGACTCTGAGCTTGAGAGAGTTCATCTTCTTTTGCCTTCAGCTTATTCTTACAATCTAGAAGAAACAGTTTTGCTTGTGCTTAAGAAACAGACAATCATTACTTCAATTAATCAGTGAAAGGGTGAAAAGGAAGTGAGACACTCACCAGTAATCGTTGCAGATGATGTTTGGCTCGCTATGATATTTTGTTTCTCCATGTTCCTCAGCTGGATTTGGAGATCTGTGACTCTCAAAACTGAGGAGCACAAAAAAGACAGATTTATACACCAATACATGTGAGATTATTCCACAGTCATGTGTGGACAACATGCTCCCTCTGTACTCACTCAAATTGGCATCTGCCTTGTTCTTCTCATTCAGTTCTTCAGTAAGTCTCTGCAGTTCTGTTTCCTTGGTGTTGAGTTGTTTGGTTAGCACTGAGACAAATCAAACAGTTACAGCACAGTTAGGAATCACACGTAAAGAAAAGTAGGAGATGATGGTGATAGCGATATTATAATCAGTCTCTGAATCAGGTGACTCCTTGTTTGTCTCTTTGACTGAACTTTCTTGGGTGGTGAATGGAGTGGTGAATCATCAGCTTCTTGATTTATATTTTATTTTCACCTCTAGTTGAAATTGGGTTTTTATTTTAGAAAAAAAAAAGTTGTTTTTTCAGTTGAGGCTAAAAAGAGACTGCTGCAACCTTTATGTCTGTGCTGGACTATGGCCATGTCCACTGTGGTGCGCAGAAGTTTATTACAAATTTTGAAGCCCTTACTCACCATTGCTTCTTATATGCTCGGGTTGGATGGTCTGCTTTATCCTCCCATAAAGTTAAGCACTGGCATATTTTAATTTGCAAGGCTATTCTTGGTTTGCCTCCATTTTACTGATGGATCTGACGTTACTGTCTTTGCCCCCAGGACTTTTCCTGCTATCTGTCCCTAAAGCCCATACTTAAGTGGGAAAAGGGAATTGCTGCACCTTCTGCTTGGGATCAGTTACAAACCAACCTGAATCACGGGGAGCTGGTCTTTCTAAATACATTTAAAATAATCCTTAATGATTTGGAGGCAGACACACCTAGCTGTGGATGTTTGTCTTGCCTCTGTATAGCCATCTTTCCACTGTCACACCACTGTGAGCAAGGGCTATCTTCAAGCCAGATGGTAATAAAGGCCCTTGGCAACAAGCCGGGAGACCAGTTTGTTTGAGCAGTACTGCCGATTGTTCTCCATTTTTCTTTTCTCTGTTATTTTTCTGCTACAGAAGCAAGCTGCACTTGTCTCCCAGTAATGACCCTTAACTCCACCTCAGACCTTGGTTAGACCTGGTGGCCCATGGGTATTTGGTGGGCCATTAGCACCTGGAGCCTGGCCCTGACACAGCCACACCGATCACAATCAAAGACCAGAAGTGACAATGGAGATGCAACTGGCCTTTGGCAAGCACTAGCACACCTGCGTTTGATGTGACAGTGGGAAGCCGTCTAATGATCCATGATGTTGACAGCTTGTGATGATGGCTGATGAATATTTTTTATATTTCATGATTCTGTCATTTATTTCCAATTTTAATTGTAACCTGTTATATGTTCATGTATGTCTGCAACCCTGTTATCTGTGCTGCTGCCTGTCTTGGCCAGGACACTCTTGCAAAAACGATTTTTAATCTCAGTGAGCCTTTCCTGTTTAAATGAAGCTTAAATCAAAATAAATCTTCTTGACATCTGGATAGTGATAGCACTGTCATATCCAGCATCTCACTATCACTCATGTTGTGGGCATTAGAGCAGCAAGTGTCCAGATCTTTTTTCTGTTTCTTCAGCTCGGTTGAGACAGTAATGCATCAGATACAAAATGGCAAGATTCAATCTCAACTTTCAACACCTTGAAATGTATAGAACAAACCGTTGTTTGCGTTTTGCAGATTTTTAATCTGTTTCTCTTGAGCCTTCAGTTGTTTCTGCATTTCTGAGAGAGAAGAAGGGGAAATAACACCATTACTGAATGACAGGGAAATCTTGTTTTACCCTTCATTTCAAACAAACAGGTTACTGAATGTTAGTGTTAACAGGTTGATAGTGACTGATGTGTACCTACTGCGTTAGTGTTTGGAATATTTACATTATTGAAAAAGTCTGTGTTTGCTGAGCAGAGAAACTAATGAGAGGACATGCTGACAGGAAAGAGTAAATTTAACAAACCGTTGGCTTGTTCTTGAGTTATTTCATGCCTTTTGGTTGCCTCTCTCTGAGCCTCTTTTAGTTTTGACTGGAGATCAGTAATGTCCATGACTGCCACACACAAAAATAAACAACAGCAAGATCATTTAGTTTCAAAAAGAGACAAACTGAGATGATATTTCTGGTGAATACATAAGACAGTGATGTACTCAGTTGGAAATTCTTTGCATCTGATTCCTTCAATAGACGTTGACTGTCTTGTAGTTGCCCCTCTTTCACACTGAGTTTGTTTTCCAGCTCTGCAAAGGATATAACATCTTAGTAAACACATTACCAGGAAACAAAACTATGCATTTCTGCATAGTCATGAATACCATATTGTATTTACACAGCATTTCTTTTTCCCTCTCCACTTCCCATAATGTTTCATAGAACTCCTTACCTTCTAACGTGGCAGCATTGCTTTCTTTGAGGTTATCTATTTGAGTCTTCAGCTGCTTGATTTTCTGCTGGAGATCCATAATCTGAGCCGCTAAAACAGAAAGAGCGAGCTGGGTTTGGTGTTGTAAAGCCACATTATTTCTGCAGTTCCATTCTCCATCATTTAGGATAATGCTGTGACACCAAAGATGAGCAAAGAACTTACAGACATTTGTAACCGTCGTCTTACTGCTGCCCAGCTCTTTTGTCTTTTCTTCTAGCTCCGTCTTTTTCTCCTCCAACTCATTCTCCAGGTCTTTCGGGGAAAAAAAGTATTTCCTCTTAACATCCACTTTATCTCTGAGACTTCATACCATGTAGGACATACTTTATTGAAGCAAAAGGATGCAAACAAGTGTGCAACCTACATTTGAGGATAATATATCATTTCCCACCTTTAATTTTGGTCAGTTGCCTGTTCATCTGTTCTTCTTTTTGCTGTCTCAGTCTCTTTATTTCATCTTGCAGATTCACCATGCCTATCACTAATTCAGAAAAAAAGCCTTTGTTAGTAACTGTGCACAAGACTGTAGTCAATGCTGACGCAACCATTCGCTGCCTGAGTAGCTTTGTCATTTTAATGACTCACTCTTTTTTGTTGAGTCATCATTTTCAATTCCCCCAATCAGACTGTAGAGGCGCTTTTGAAGTTCTGTGGATGACAAGATGCAAGATGTCAAGATACGAGACAGGGATTCCTAATAGTGAATGCTGTCAGGATATTTTTTTGCCACCCACCAGCAAGCTTTGCATAGTCTGTGTCATTTACAGCTGCACTGCTCAAGGTCTCAGCCTCTGTCTGTAGTATAATAATCTCCAGAACTGGAAAAAAAAACAACAAAAAAAGAAATTTCAGAGGGTTTCTTCAGAGATGATTATTACTTTCCAGCAGGGATAAATTTGTGTGAAAATGTGTTCATCACATCGATAGAAATGTGTGCTCTTCAATTTGTTCAACTCACATCTTTCTGCTTGAGCACTTCTTGCCATCAGTTCTGCTTTTTTCTTTTCCAACTCCTTATTCTTCTCATCTAGAAGATTCTGAAGTTCTAAGATAGAAAAGAATGTATTGTTTTTTTGAAAAGAGTGTATTGTACCAGCCCCAAATTACACCAAGATTGTCGTATTTTCTGCAAATGCCTGGTTAACTTTTTGTAGTAAACATCCTGTTCTGCATTACTGAAGCAGCTGATGAAGGTATTTAGTCAGACGTTCTACTGAAGCACAATGGAAGCACCTCTTTGGGACCGCTCACATTTATGTAACTTGTCAACATAACATACAGGATGTTAATGATAAAAAATTACAATACATGGCCTATCTTGTGTAAAACAAATGAAAAGACACATCCTTTTAGATTGTGACATGGCATCCATGTGTCTAAACATGCCCCCCCCCCCCCCCTCAAATAATCGTGTCATACAGTTCCATGTAGGCAATATCTGACTGTACACACATCACAAACATTCACCTTGTATCTTGGTTTCTGAATTCTCAGTGCTCTGTATCTGCGTGTTCAGTGCCTCCACCTGCTGGGTTAATGTAGAAACCTGAAGAACTAAAAGAACCAATCAGAGTTAGACTTGCTCCTTAGACTTAGTTGGACTTGCCCTCACAAATGTGTCCATGCAGGGAAAATCGACAGGTTCAAGATTATTTGTTGAACAGATATTACAGGTTAAAGAGAGCAAAGCTGTTCTATCCCTCACCAAGTGAAGTAACTGTGTCAGATTTGGCCTCCAGTTCTCGCATCTTGGTGTCCAGATCATTCTGCAGCTCTGTGAGGGACACAAAAACTGTTCATCCCGCAAACAGAACAAAATGCCAGCAACAAGACAATAGAGGCTAACTCACGTTTTTGTTTCATCTGGATATCAGAGCATTGCTCCTCCTTGCGCTCCAGCTGTGTCTGCAGGACTGGTATAAAAATTGGTGTGAGACATTAGACTGGAGGAGGGTGTTTGTTGGTGTAGAAACTAAATGTGTTGGGACAATCAGAGCAAGAGCTCAGGACTTACCCCTGACTTGACTCTGAGCTTGAGAGAGCTCGTCTTCTTTTGCCTTCAGTTTATTCTTCCAATCTAGAAGAAACAGTTTTGCTTGTGCTTAAGAAACAGACAATCATTACTTCAATGAATCAGTGAAAAGGTTTTAAGGAAATGAGACACTCACCAGTAATTATTGCAGATGATGTTTGGCTCGCTATGACATTTTGTTTCTCCATGTTCCTCAGCTGGTTTTGGAGCTCTATGACTCTCAAAACTGAGGAGCACAAAAAAGATTATACACCAATACATGTGAGATTATTCCACAGCCATGTGTGGACAACATGTTCCCTCTGTACTTACTCAAATTGGCATCTGCCTCGTTCTTCTCATTCAGTTCTTGAGTAAGTCTCTGCAGTTCTGTTTCCTTGGTGTTGAGTTGTTTGATTAGCACTGAGACAAATCAAACAGTTACAGCACAGTTAGGAATCACACGTAAAGAAAAGCAGTGGTGAATCATCAGCTTCTGAACAGTGTGGATGGCTTGAAGTGTTGTTGGAGATACTTACTGGTTATCTCCGTGGTTTGGGACAACTGGAGCTGTGACAGTTGTCTCTTCAAATGCTCCACCTGACTCTGCAGCGTGATGATTTTCAGCACTGAAGTACAACACAGCAGAAAGTCACATCAACATGAGTTTACTAGAATGAAAACACTCTCCACAAGCTGTCCACAAGTTGGAGGGAAAAGTCAAGAAAATGATAAAAGATGATAGAACTTTGAGTCGTTATCTCGTCGAACAGGTGAAAAAGCTCGTCCACACACTTTTCTGCTCACTTATTTCATACTCACTGAGCTTTGTGCTGTCTTTGTCTTCTATTTCATTGGTAAGACTGTCCAGCTTTTTTTGCAACTCTGGAAAAGGTACAGAGTCTTCCATGTTTTAAACAAGCATATTCCACATTTTTAAATATCATCAACCTGAGCCAACATTATATTGGCATTTGAATTTGACTTACCTCGTATATGATCACTGGTGGTGTTACTGGCAGCCTCTTTCTGATAGTGCCATATCTCAGATTGAATTTCAATGATTCTTAAAACTGAAACAAAAACACAGTGAGAATGATAATAGGATGAATACAGTGGTTCCCAAACCAGACCCCAAGAGCCCCTGTCCTGCAGGTCTTTGTTCCAGCTCTACTCTTGAACACCTGACCTCCATTAAGGTCCATGTTCCTTAATGCACACCCTGTTCAGGTAGATCTGTTTCAGCCAATCAGCATGAAGCCCTTAAATAGATGAGATGTGAAAGAGTAGAGCTGAAACAAAAATATGCAGGACAGGGGGATCTTGAGGACTCTGTTTATTGAAATATGTGTCATAGGATGATGCAGCCTAACAGACTGACATCTTTAGGGGTGAATCACAACATCACAGTTTATCAAACGAGTGCACTCACTTGTTTGTTGGTTGGCACCCAGCTTCTCCAGTTCTGCCTTCTTGTCCTTCAAGTTTTTCTCCTTCTCCTCAAGTAGCTTCTGCAGCTCTGGAAGAGACCCAGACAGATGCTGATCATTTCGGAAGGCAGAATAATGAATGGACTGCTAAACATCTACATCAACAAGTCCTTTAGTCCAGGACTGTATCTTGAATTTGTTCAGATACTGTTGTAACACTGGTTCTCTGAAACTGAGTAGAAAGATTAACCTATGGGGTATGACATATGGTCATGATCTCTGCAGAATTATCTGCATCAAGTCTGGCTTTGTCACATGCTTGAGGTGGAAAGTAACTGAGGAGGGAAATCTGGAGATTCCCCGCAGGCTAGCAAATGTGTGGAGCTGAACAGCACTGAGCTGGGTTCCCCAACCTTTCAAGGTATCTGGAGGCTGATCCAAGGATTTTTCTCTTGAGGACAGCTAAATGAGAAGGTCCAGTTGGAGAAAATATGTGAAACTGCTTAATGGAGTACTCATAAAGTAAATATCAACTGAGGAATATCAGCTGTGGTGGGCTCCTTGGGCAAACAACGCACTGCTGTCTGTCAAAGCCAGACTTTGAGCAGCTGGATGTTTCTGTGTAGGTCCTAACCAGACATTGCTGCCCATAGGTTTATCTTGAACACAAGATGATGAATGAGAACTATCTTTTGTTAGAATGAGTGAAAAATATGCAGGTAGATGAAGATTACCTTGTGTGAGGAGATTTCCTCAAGATATTATCACTTGTTTGTGACAAAAGTCACAAGAGATCAGAAAGTGCATTGGAAATTATTGTATTCCACTGACCAATTTGGTAGAAACGTTTTTTTTTCCTGCACGCCTCACAATACTTTTTATTTGGCTTTTTCAAGACAATGTTGCAATCCAGAAATTAACAGTAACGTAGGGTGCTGCATCTGGAGCCTTGATGTAGAGTATATGCAACAGAGGAAAAAATGTTGCAAAATTTGATTTTATTTCATATTAAGTGTAAGGATAATTAAACAAACACCATGGGGTTCAGCTGAATTATATCTTCCCAGTTATAACACATTCTGGCTGCAAAAAGTAAAAACAAAAACAAAAACAAAAACAAAAACAAAAACAAAAAACACTTCACAGCTTCTAGTTACAAACCACACTAAGATTCAAATGTCAATCTGCAGAATGACAAAACCATAAATTTGTTAAAAACTAATTGTAAAGAAAACTGTTTCTACACTTGGGCATGATGTCAAACGGTTCACCGTGACAACTGTTACTCACCTGAGATCTTGTCTTGATTGTCTGCAGTACTGATCAGACCCTTCAGTGCCTCGAGCTCATGATTCAGGTTTATGATCCCCAGCACTAGGCCAGAAACACACAACAAACATCGTTGGGTGGTTTAAAATGCTGGGAACAAGTAATCTGGAAGCCTTTTTCACAGTTGCCACTGCTACACTGACAAACTAAAATGAAACCTGAATAGACTTCCACTTACACAAGCGTGTGCAAGAAAATGAAACAGTAAAGTTTTTCCCTGCACTCACCAAGTGAAGTAACTGTGTCAGATTTGGCCTCCAGTTCTCGCATCTTGGTGTCCAGATCATTCTGCAGCTCTGTGAGGGACACAAAAACCGTTCAACCCGCAAACAGAATAAAATGCCAGCAACAAGACAATAGAGGCTAACTCACGTTTTTGTTTCATCTGGATATCAGAGCATTGCTCCTCCTTGCGGTCCAGCTGTGTCTGTAGGACTGGTATAAAAATTGGTGTGAGACATGAGACTGGAGGAGGGTGTTTGTTGGTGTAGAAACTAAATGTGTTGGGACAATCAGAGCAAGAGCTCAGGACTTACCCCTGACTTGACTCTGAGCTTGAGAGAGCTCGTCTTCTTTTGCCTTCAGCTTATTCTTCCAACCTAGAAGAATCAGTTTTGCTTGTGCTTAAGAAACAGACAATCATTACTTCAATGAATCAGTGAAAAGGTTTTAAGGAAATGAGACACTCACCAGTAATTGTTGCAGATGATGTTTGGCTCGCTATGACATTTTGTTTCTCCATGTTCCTCAGCTGGTTTTGGAGCTCTGTGACTCTCAAAACTGAGGAGCACAAAAAAGACAGATTATACACCAATATGTGGGATGTATAAACAGAGGTCTGTTTAATTTTTATGCATTTCAGTTAAGTTCAAGTTCATTAATAATTTTATTTTTATTTTCAGTTTATTATTTTCATGTGTTTACTGCCTATTAGCTCTGTTTGTCTGTCAATGTGGCGCAAAGTGTTGTGGGGTATGGTAGCCAGCAGGTGGCAGCACCACCGTCTCTGACCGTTGCTTAGACTGAAACGCGATCTTGTGCTTCTTCTCTGTAGTTGCAAGCTTCCGCCTCTGTATGTGCACAGTGCAGAGCAACTTCAGTAAAATTCCTGTTTACACCGTCTTTTTCAGGTGAGCCACTTTAGTTAATGGGATCAAATCTGGTCACTAATTGAGTTAAGAATGTGTAGAGACAGTTTGATCAGAGTTGTAAAGTGTTTATGACTGTTTATGAATGCTGTAGTAAATCGCAAGCATGTTGGCTAGTTAGCAGTGCGGATGCTGGGTCAGAGAAACTAGACTATTGCAGCTAACATGAATGGAGTGTTAAATGTGACTATAGGTGTAGCTAATGTTGTTTACTGTTGTTGTTGTTGTTGTTGTTGTTGTTGTTGTTGTTTAATTTTTGTGAGGACAG
Organism: Myripristis murdjan; assembly: GCF_902150065.1. Classification (NCBI taxonomy): domain Eukaryota; kingdom Metazoa; phylum Chordata; class Actinopteri; order Holocentriformes; family Holocentridae; genus Myripristis; species Myripristis murdjan. The sequence goes on from NC_043996.1 coordinate 6,522,493, forward strand.
ACAGTAACACATTGTGATTTTATTTGTCCTTATTGATATTATTTTATTTGTATATTTTATTTATTTATTTATTTATTTTTTTGTAGTTGCAAGCTACCACCTCTGTATGTGTACAGTGCAGAGCAACGTCAGTAAGATTCCTGTTTACACCATCTTTTGCAGTTGTTGTCCTTTTTCCTCCAAGCCTGAAGGGCAGCAAATACACGTGAGATTATTCCACAGTCATGTGTGGACAACATGCTCCCTCTCTACTCACTCAAATTGGCATTTGCCTCGTTCTTCGCATTCAGTTCTTGAGTAAGTCTCTGCAGTTCTGTTTTCTTGGTGTTGAGTTGTTTGGTTAGCACTGAGACAAATCAAACAGTTACAGCACAGTTAGGAATCACACGTAAAGAAAAGCAGTGGTGAATCATCAGCTTCTGAACAGTGTGGATGGCTTGAAGTGTTGTTGGAGATACTTACTGGTTATCTCCATGGTTTGGGACAACTGGAGCTGTGACAGTTGTCTCTTCAAATGCTCCACCTGACTCTGCAGCGTGATGATTTTCAGCACTGAAGCACAACACAGCAGAAAGTCACATCAACATGAGTTTACTAGAATGAAAATATGAAAACACTCTCCACAAGCTGTCCACAAGTTGGAGGGAAAAGTCAAGAAAGTGATAAAAGACGATAGAACTTTGAGTCGTTATCTCGTCCAACGGGTGAAAAAGCTTGTCCACACACTTTTCTGCTCACTTATTTCATACTCACTGAGCTTTGTGCTGTCTTTGTCTTTGTCTTCTATTTCATTGGTAAGACTGTCCAGCTTTTTTTGCAACTCTGGAAAAGGTAGAGTCTTCCATGTTTTAATCAAGCATATTCCACATTTTTAAATATTATCAACCTGAGCCAACATTATATTGGCATTTGAATTTGACTTACCTCGTATATGATCACTGGTGGTGTTACTGGCAGCCTCTTTCTGATAGTGCCATATCTCAGATTGAATTTCAATGATTCTTAAAACTGAAACAAAAACACAGTGAGAATGATAATAGGATGAATACAGTGGTTCCCAAACCAGACCCCAAGAGCCCCTGTCCTGCAGGTCTTTGTTCCAGCTCTACTCTTGAACACCTGACCTCCATTAAGGCCCATGTTCCTTCATGCACACCCTGTTCAGGTAGATCTGTTTCAGCCAATCAGCATGAAGCCCTTAAATGGATGAGATGTGAAAGAGTAGAGCTGAAACAAAAATATGCAGGACAGGGGGATCTTGAGGACTCTGTTTATTGAAATATGTGTCATAGGATGATGCAGCCTAACAGACTGACATCTTTAGGGGTGACTCACAACATCACAGTTTATCAAACCAGTGCACTCACTTGTTTGTTGGTTGGCACCCAGCTTCTCCAGTTCTGCCTTCTTGTCCTTCAAGTTTTTCTCCTTCTCCTCAAGTAGCTTCTGCAGCTCTGGAAGAGACCCAGACAGATGCTGATCATTTGGGAAGACAGAATAATGAATGGACTGCTAATCCTTTAGTCTAGGATTGTATCTTAAATGTGTTCAGATACTGTTGTAACCCTGGTTCTCTGATACTGAGTAGAACGATTAGCTTATGAGGTATGAAATACGGCTATTGCCAGATATTGCTATAGATTTAAGAAATCTTTTGAAAGTCGTGACGGTGCATCAGAAACAAAGTCAAACTAATATACTGAATTCACTTTTTTTTTTTAAATCTTGTTTTAAGGAAAACAAGACTAAATGCTTGACTAAATGGTGTGTGAGGATAGATGTTTTGGTAACACTTTTCAGTACTGGTGCTACTGGTGTCAGTTACTGTTACTCACCTGAGATATTGTCTGGGTCATCTGTTGCAGTGATCAAACCTCTCAGAGCCTCAATCTCAACATTCTGGTTTATGATCTCCAGAACTAGTGCAGAAAAACAGAGAAAACACCTCAAAGTGGTTTATAAGGCTTTAGGCCAATCATCTAGATGAGGGAGCCTTTTTATGGTTGTCACTTCACTATAAAGCACTCACCCACTGCTGCTTTGGATTCACCAGCTTTGCTCAGTTTTGCAATCTTGTCTTCAGATTCAGCCTTCAACTCTGAAAGACCGTCACAGATGACAAATCATGACTGTAAACTGAAATGTGAATCAGAGATATTTTTTTTGTTGTTGTTGTTGCAAAAACCAAAGTGCTTACGGTCATATTGGTGCTGAAGTCCAGAGCATTCTAGCTTGTTTGTTTCCAGTTTCCTCTGCAGGTCTGTGGTGAGTATGGAGGACACCAGGTTAGCAAACCTTACCTCTGCATTTGTGCTTTGAAACATTCAGAGCAGGCTCATTCATGGGGATTTTGTCCAGATAACCTTGACTCACCTTTGATTTCTTCCTGAGCTTTTGCGTATTCACCCTCTTTGGCTTGAAGCATTGTCTGAAAGGCTGATGTATTGTAAAGCAATGCAATACAGGATAAGTCGACACATTTGACATTAAAGTATAAGGAACAGATTGAAAAGAAAGGGACTTTTCTGTCACAGTGAAGTGGCCACATAATGAGTAGGTGTCCTAAAGAATTTAAATCCAGTCTTTTCATGAAGAGAGGTTATGTACAACTCGTCCTGCCAACCTCAGGGTAAATTTTCATATTTATCGGTGAAAACGGGAGAGAGGAACTCACCTTTGGCTTGAGTTGTTCCTGTTGTGCCATCTTGCTCACCGTCATGCAGGTTTCTCATGTCTCTCATGATACTGATGATCTTGAGGACTGGTCATGGCAAAAGAACAGACATGACAAGAACAGTTTTGTTGCAACTTCAGAAAGATGCAAAAGAGCAAATGGGTTTAATAATTTCTTTTCCAGTGTGGGACACTCTCTTGCTAAAGATATCCCATCTACTAAAGAATGTCCCATAGAAGATATTCAGCCTATTTCTTCTCTCCTCTGTAGCTTTGAACCGCCCACATGTTCTGAAATATTACATATCATCAATAATCTAAACTAGCTTGAAACTTGAAACTAGCTAAGGTCCTACCAGTCTTCAAAGAAGGTGACCCTGCAGTTTTTAATAATTATTGCCCCATGTCAATCCTCCACTGCTTCTCCAATATCTTAGAGAAGTTGGTGTATGTTAGAGTCCTAGACCACCTCAATGTAAATAACATCCTTTACAAGCACCAGTATGGTTTTCGGAAAAAGCACTCAACTTATATGGCCCTTGTCCAATTTGTAGAAAAAAAATCATGACGCATTGAAGGAGAACAAGTTTTCAATAGGTATTTTCTTAGATTTATCCAAAGCCTCCGATTCAGTGGATTATAAGATCTTACTATCCAAATGTAATCGTTATGGCTTTCATGATGTTTTCATAGACTGGCTCAGAGATTACCTTCACAACAGGCAGCAATATGTTTGCTCTGAGGGTGTGAATTCCAGAAAAATGGGGATATCTCAAGGTGTTCCTCAAGGATCTATCCTTGGGCCTCTTTTGTTTCTTATTATTATTAATGATTTTGCTTTACAGTTTGATGATGCTTTACCTATCATCTTTGCTGATGATACAAACATAGTATTGTCACACTCTAAGTTCAGTTCCCATATCAAAAATGCTAATAGCATACTTGACCAAACTGCAAGATGGTTTCTAATGAACAGGCTTTCATTAAACGTCAACAAGACCAATTATATGGTCTTCAGACACAGTAACAAAAACTATTCTATTGAGGAAGCTAAATTATATATTTATAATAATGAAATTAAACAAGTATCACATACTAAATTTCTAGGTGTCATAGTTGATGAAGCCCTTTCATGGAAAAACCATACTGATCTGGTATGTAAGAAAATAACTAAATCTTATGGCATTACCCATAGAGTTTCATTTCTTAGATCTTGTTTATTAATACTTTATTATAGCTTGATTTACCCATATTTATCATATTGCAATCTTGTTTGGGCCAGTACTTATCCATCATCTCTTCACAAATTGTTGTTGTTACAAAAGAAGTTTGTTGGACTCGCCACTGCCTCGAGTTATCTGGCACCAACTGCTCTTTTGTTTAAACAACTTAAAATATTGTCCATTTCTGACATAAACATTTATCAGATATATATTTTTATGTTCAGTTGGACCATTAATGCTGCATCTTTTCCTATTGTTTTCAATGATTTTTTGGTTGAAAATTCCACCATTCACTCATACCCAACCAGACAAGCAAAACACATTCACCGTGATTTTTCCCAGACAACATTAGGTCAGTTCAGTATTAAGCCTGGAACCTGAAATTCAAAACCTTCTATAATTACAAACTGTACGTCTATCTCAGTGCTGAAATGTAGACTTAAATATCTTTTAATAAATGACTGATTTTATACTCTGTATCTTACCCTGGAATGAATTGAGCTGCTTTCTTTATTGTTTATTGCAAATTTTATAAAAGTTTCCATTATTGTTAATATTGATGCTATTTTTGCATTATATTGATATATTGTATTGATATGAGATGTTGATACATATGGATGAAGTGATGTGTGTATGTATGTGTGTATATGTATGTACATATATGTGTACACATGCAAATGATGTATTGAATATTAGTATTGTTATTATTATTATATTGTTATTGTTATTATCATATAGTATTGTTGTATTGTATAGTATTGTTATTAGGCTATGTCTCTTTTGGGGTGAGGCTCCTATATAAGCCCTTAGGGTTTCATGTCTCATCCTGCACATGTTTTTAACTGCTTTGTTGTTGTTGTTGTTTTTGTCACTTTTATTGTGCAAATAAACAAACTAATACTAAACTAAAGAAATATGAATTACTGGTATGAGGATAAAATACAATTTGAGTTATTAGTGAAGTTATGACTCCTCTTTAGACCACTGCTTGCAAAAGGATTCTGTTTCAAACCGTAGAATAATCTGTATTTATTAGAGCTGAAACAATTACTTAAGTAATCGAGTATCTCGATTCTTTTTTTGCCTCGGGTAATTTTTCCTGCCTCGAAGAATCGCTTAATAAATAAAGAAATAAAAATATAAATCCGCGGTGTTTTGCACGTACTATTTTTAATGTGGCACAACCGCGCGTTAGTTTTTCTCCTCCTGCGCTGCTGTGTGTTCATGCCGAGGTGTGTGTGTGTGTGTGTGACTGAGGAGCACACACCCACCAGCGCTGTCTGAAGCGTAGCGCGGTGAGAACAAAGTTAAAACAGCAGCGCACTGACATAGATTGTGTAAAAATGTGAAGAGTCGCCACTCCGCTATATTTTCATTGGCTAACAGCAATTCTTCTCTATTCAGAGAAGAGGTATCACTTCGGCTTATTTTTCAATCTATGTTATCACATGCATACTACTGCTCATTCATTGGTAGCTGAATTGTTAGGTCTGTTTGATAAGCAATTTAAATTTTTAAAATAATAATAATTTAATATATTGTTAAATTAAAAAAAAAAAAGCCAACATGATGCAGGTCAAAGACTAAAAAAAGACTATTGACTAAAACTAGACTAAAATACTTTGTAATTTAGTCAACTAAAACTAGGCTATAATACTTTGGATTTTCTTCGACTAAAACTAGACTAAAATGCCAAGACTTTTCGTCGACTAAAATGTGACTTAACAAAAAAGAATACAAGTTGACTAAATATGACTAAAACTAATAAGGGCATTTGACACAAGACTAAGACTAAAACTGTCCTTTAATGGAATACATTTGTAATGTTATAATACCGTACATATATATATGTATATATATATATATGTACACAATTGCTCTTTATCTTGGCAAAAACACATTTTATCCGATTACTCGATTACTCGGCAGAATTTTTGGTCAAATACTCGATTACTAAAATATTCGATAGCTGCAGCTCTAGTATTTATTTTTCATTTTTTTCAAAATGGATATATAGCATTTGTGGAAGTAATTTCGTTGTTTTGACACATCAATTTGATTGGCAAAAAACTTACTAATTTCTAAAATACTTTGGATTTTCTTCGACTAAAACTAGACTAAAATGCCAAGACTTTTCGTCGACTAAAATGTGACTTAACAAAAAAGAATACAAGTTGACTAAATATGACTAAAACTAATAAGGGCATTTGACACAAGACTAAGACTAAAACTGTCCTTTAATGGAATACATTTGTAATGTTATAATACCGTACATATATATATGTATATATATATATATATATATATATATATATATATATATATATATATATATATATATATATATATGTATATATATATATATATGTACACAATTGCTCTTTATCTTGGCAAAAACACATTTTATCCGATTACTCGATTACTCGGCAGAATTTTTGGTCAAATACTCGATTACTAAAATATTCGATAGCTGCAGCTCTAGTATTTATTTTTCATTTTTTTCAAAATGGATATATAGCATTTGTGGAAGTAATTTCGTTGTTTTGACACATCAATTTGATTGGCAAAAAACTTACTAATTTCTGCCTGGGTGGGGTCTGTTGCCTCCAGTTGTCTCCTTAGGTCATCTTGCTGTTTCTTTTTCTGATCCAAAGTGGCTCTCAGCTCTAGAAAAAAAAAAGGAAAAGTTTATGCTTTTCTGACATTGATGTATTCTGACTAAATAACCAATAACCCAAACACTTGGTGAAACAAAAATAAAACCCCTGCAATGCACACAAGACAACACAAGTGTAACACAATACCTAAATCAGGTTTCCAGTCACTCACCTTTTATTTTAGCCTCCATCGTCTTTCTGCTGAGTTGCCTTTCCACCCCGAGCTGCATCAGCTCGTTCTGCAGCTCAAGGATCTCCTTATCTGGACCGGTCACAAGGAAGATGTCAAATCAGTGCTTCAGTAAACAAAGAAATCAATCAACTAAAGTGTATTCTGTGGCCTGTAAAGGCAGACATGCACACTTACTCAGCTGGGACTTATCCGTCTCCCGATTCAGATGTGAAGTCTTCTTCGTAATGAGCTCAGACTTCTGCTTCCACTGCCTCTGATAATCTGAAAAGGAAACAGAAGACAAGTCTGAGCGCTGATTTGGATGTGTACTATCAAGTAAGAGCTAAAAAATGATTTGGAGAAAGTGAGCAGCAATCTAGGAAAGTCTGCAGGAGGATGAATCTCACAGTGATGGTGTTGGATTGGGACAATGATCCACACATTTATTTAAGGGATGAACACACAGCGAGATCTCAAAACACACAGAGACTCACCAGCAGCCTGGGTTCTGGATTTCTCCATGTGGAAAGTGAGCAGTCTCTGTAACTTCGTAATGTCATGATTCACAAAAATCAGCCTGAGCACTAGAGCCAAGAGAGAATTCATGTCAAAAAATATATATAAAGATATAAAATGCTGTACCATTCACATTGTAGATTAAAAATGAAATGCTGAGTTAGGGAGATACCAACCAGCTGAGACACCATCTCCTTTGTCTTGAAGCTCTTTGATCTTATTGTCCAGCTCAACCTGTCGCTCTGATGGAAAACAGCACAGATTAATGTAAAAAATGGTTGAATATATATATATATAAAAAAATGAATGTTAAACAAACAAACAAACAAGCAATAGTCATTTTAGGAGAAGTTAAGTTCTACTGGGTCTACTTTTTCCTTCAGCAGTGTGGATCCCTTTGATAGGCGGAAGGATAAAGGTGTTCAGTGGTTATAGTGCCACCATCTAATTTTTCCTGAAATGACCCTCATTTTAAAAAAAGACATGTATTTCAAATTCACAGGATACACTGTGAAAAGACAACTGCCAAGCTGCTGTACGGTTTATTTCCTCACTTTGATGGAGCCAGGCTAACGACTCCCATAGCAACACGTCCTCACTCCCAATGCGTCAACAGCCTGACGAATGGTCAGGGTCCCTTAGCGTCACATGCCGACTCATTAGGTACCCCTTACTCGTCAGTTGTCGACAAGTTGGGTAACCCGACAGACTTACATAGAACTCCCACAACGTCTGAAATAGACGCTTACAGTGCAGCAACAAAAAATGGCACAGACATGGGGTCAACATTTTTGGAAAGCTCTTGACCTCTACTATCATGCCCGATGGCAAACCAATAGGGGGCGCCACTGACTAGTGTCAAAACATGGAAAAAATATGATTTGACTATCTTAAAATAAATAAAATCTGACCAAACAGGCATTCTTCCCACACACAAAAACTTTAATTAAGATTGCAAAATTAGTGATCACAAATAATAGACATAACATGTTAGAACTACAAAACCTGTGGCGCAGGACACCTCTGTGTGTTGCAACTCCGCACAGATTGTAGGTCTGGTACCCCTCTTCCGGGTTAGGGTAAAAGTTTTGAAATTAGGTTTATAAAACACACATACAGTAGTTTTTCAACAGCAAAAGTATAACCTTAACATGTAGCCTATGTTTACATCATGAATAAAGATGTGTTATGAAAAAAAAATTTAATCTTAAGTGCTATTTTTGACGTGTTTCCACGGTTTTTCCACCCGCTATGTTTCGCTGACTGAAAGGGTGGTGTTCAATGGCGTAACATATCAGCATATTATAGTCTTATTTCAAGAAGATTTGACAACTTTCATGCACTTTATTGATTAAGATTGTCAAATCAGACACGTCGCTGATAAGGATTATGGGTAATGTAGTGGACTTGACAGAAGCACATGCCATCGTTACACAACCTCATAGCTCGTGGTAAGTAACGTTATGTCTAATAATCCAAACTATTTTTCAGAATATCGATTAAATTTGTACTTCCGGGATCTATGACCCACCACCAGAGCTCTGCCACCACCCACAGCGTGAGGCCTTTGAAGCCGAGAATCCGTGTGTCCAGCACGGATCCTCGCTGACTTTCAGTGGACACTGTTTGCGTGGTGACCACACGGAATTAAAACCATAGAAATCTATGATTAAAACAGGTTACGTACAAGGAGCACGGAATGCATTATTAAGAGGTTGTGCTCATTTCACGGATTTCTGTGAGATCATGTTGGGCAGACTCTATTACATGATGCAGAAAACGTCACGTTACCATGACAACAAAGAGTTAGTTGATGCCCCAAATGCTTCCTGTGGCGTCTATTTCAGATGTTGTGGGAGTTCTATGTAAGTCTGTTGGGTTACCCAACTCGTCGATGACGAGAAACGGGTGCCTAATGAGTTGGCATGTGATGCTAAGGGACCCTGACCATTTGTCAGGCTGTTGACGCATTGGGAGTGAGGATGTGTTGCCCATAGACTTCAAGTCTTTATGCTAAGCTAACATGAAATCCTACCATCAGGAAATGAACCACTGGACATACAGAGGTGAAAATGGTATTAAACATCTTGGGCTCTAGTTTTGAAGACCAGGTGAGGCGGAGGCCAACTGGGTGTGGCCAAGTGGATTTTGCAATTTTGGCATGCCGTGCGCGGTGGCGCAAGTACTCCACCATCCCTCCTACCGGCAGAAGGGAGGAGAGAAGGCGTGGAGTGGGTTTGACACAGCTGATTCACTTTAAACCAATCAAATGAGCCCCTGTCCTCGCCTTTAAAATGAGCTGCGCGAAGGCATAATGAAAGTTTACACAACTGACATGGAGGTCTACTGCTGCAGGCAGTAGACCTCCATGTCAATTGTGTGGAAGTTTGGCTGACCGGCGCGCAGTGTGCACACGTCACCAAAACCTCACAGGCAGGTGTCCAGAATGTCAGGCACATTAACAATGCAATAAATACCCACAAAAACCACTATCCAATGCTACTATCTCAATCAGCACATAAATTTATCTCCATATCGACTGTCCCGTCACAACTGATGTCAGATCAAAGGAGATTGGCACCGTTTGTGCTGATTGTGAGGTGGAAACTAGAGCCCCTTATTTCAGTTTGAATGAGCTGAAAAAAAAAAAAAAAAAAAAAAGTTTTTTGGCCAAAATGGTGAAATTTTCTTTTAAGATTTCATAATATTCCAGAAATTCCATAACCAGTGGCAAGCCTGGTTTCATTTTTTGTTTCAACTTTTGGTTTTCAATGCATTTTGAGATAAATGATGTAATTTTGGGGGCAATTTCAAAGATATTTCAAATATGTTACTTGACAATTATCATGCACCTACCATGAAATTTGTCCCACTAAAATAAAGTGTGAAAAGTTATAAAATGATGTGCACTGTGCTCTTGCTGAATTATGACTGCATTGCTTTTAATATCTACACATGCAAACAGCTCAGAGAAGTGAACGGCACTTTACCCAGGATTTGATCAGCAGTTTTAGGATCAGCCCCCTTTGCCTCTGACTTCTCCAAATCCCAGATGTCGTTTTGCAGAGAGATGATCTGAAGAACTGTGCGCACACAAAATAATCCAGTCACTTTACATGCTAAACCATTAACTTCTGTACATAACTACTGAGGAAGATAAGCCTTACAGCTGTCAGTCCCAAGAGTTTGTCATGGGTCTTTGCTGAAGTGATTCACTGAACTCTTGTGAGTTTTCTAACTTTGTTCTTACTGAGCTGGGCGTTGCTGTTGCTCCTCTCCATCTGCTCCTTCTTCATCTCCAGCTCACTCGTCTTTTCCTCCAGCTGTCCCCGCAGCGCTGTGAGACACAGTTTCAGATTGTCTTTATTTACCTGATGCTCACCCAACATGATTAACACTGTAGGGGAATATCAAACAGCTACGGAGGCAGTTCAGATGTCGATAGGTGACGCTGCTATTGGAGTACTGATTGTATAACAGATGAGTACAAGGCTCACGTGAAGACTTGGCCGACTGTTATGGCACAAGATTAATAAAAAAAATACTCACCACTGACTCCAGTGCTGTTAGTCGAGCGTGTGATCCTCCTCTCCAGTATTCTCACCTCTCTGGTGAGGGCACTGATCTTCAAAACTAGACAAAAATGTGCATTTTAGAGATTTAGCTGACACACTCATCTCGAACGACGTGTGATAAAAAATCAAAGGGAATATGACGTCCTAGAAAACAATCAGCAAAGGAGAATCGATGGTTAACTATGTGGAGTCAGATGAACTTACTCAGGACGGCGTTGCTGTCTGATGTCTCCAGCAGCCGGTTCAGCTGGTCACTCAGCTGGGACTCAAAAACTGTCGGTTTAAAGTGCAGTGCAACATTAGTCTCTTTCTTTCACGACTGTATTTTCTCCATGTGCGCCGTACATTTACGGTGAGATTGCTTACTGTTAAGTATGGTGGAAGTTGTTGCAGCGCACGTCCCAAGCTTCAGTTTCAACAGCCTCACTTCACTCCTCAGCCCGAAGGCTTCTCCGTCTGTCAGACACAGAACAAACTAGTTTGATTTCACTCCACAGGTGATCGTTGCAGGACTTGGATGATAATAATTTCTCATAAAACACTCACCCAGGTCATTTTTCTGGGTCCTTGCCTCCTGAAGCTGCCTGTACAGCAACGCCAGCTGCTCCTGTGTACCTGAGCAAGACAAGGTGTTAATAAACTAATGACATCAGATAAAACTCCATCCAAGTCCATTTTTTTTTTTTTTTTTTTTTTTACAGCAGCCATTTTGAAATGAAATAGCAGGGTAATCACAAGCATTATTAATCACATTAATGAAGGCTCTGTTCCATCCAGGTCTAACAGAGCCAGGCTCCTGCTGCTGCTCATGCTGGATCACCGGAGACTCTGCTGCACGTAAACTGAACAGAGCCTTCATTAATGTCATTAGTAACATCTGTGGTTACCTGTTATTTATTGTCAAAATGGCTGCTGTGAAAAGGGCAAGGAAAAAAATAACAATAATAATGATCATAATAGTAATTATAAAGTAGTAAAAAATAGCTTAGGTTTATAGCTGCTGCTGCGTAGAGTTTCCCACTATGATCGCTATGTTGTTTTGCATGATTACACTTGCAGGCTTACATGTAACTAACCACGGGACTTACCAGCACATTCTTTGATGATAATGTTCTGTAATGAGAGGAAAACCTTGCTCAGTTACTGATTCTCAAAACCATAACTGTATTGTATTGACATTTTAGCGTTAATATAGTAACAACAAGAGTTATGCACACGCACAGAAACATTACATACCGTTACGTTGACTTTCTTGTATTCCTTGATATCAGTTCCGTCTGGCAGGATTATCTGAGGTCAAGAGAGCACAATTTATCCATACAGTCAAGATTAATATATTATTTTAATGTACAATATCAATATTATGGCTGCCCTGTCCTGTCCTGTCCTGACAGTATAGCACACACTTAGAATGGTGCAAATACACACAATATCATTCAGAAAAGGATTTTATTTGTAGGATCCTCTCTTTTGATAAGTCAAAGACTTGGAGACTCACTTTGATGTTTGAAAGATCCTGACGCACTTTTGGGTGTCCTGCAGAACTCCACGGAGCTGCCACTGCACCTGGATGGGCTGACAAGACAGGGGAACAAAGGTCATTAAATAGCATGCAAGTGTAATTGTGACAGTTTCAAAAATTTCAGCGCTACTGCAAAGTAGCATAGCCGAGTTATTAAGAATTAAGAGACAGTGGAACATGGCTCCTTACCATGTGAGTAAGAGGACAGAAGGACAGAAGACAGGAGCAGGGGAATCCAAAGAACCTGGGACCCTGCAGCCATCGTGCTGTTTGTGCTCGGTCAGAAAACAACCTTCTCTCAGCAACCGTATCACCTCTTATAAATCTGTCCTCTCATTATCATTTGATCAGTCAAGGGATTTGCAAAATACCAAAGAAAGGAGAAGTGACTAATATAATAATAATAATAGCTTACAGTTGCACAAGCAAACTCCCCCACCCCACCCCACCCCACCCCCACCTCCACACACACACTAACTGGGTGACTCAAGAATGATTAATTTATAAAATATTAACATTATACTGATACCCTTGTACTTCAGGGACTATTGTGCATTGATTTTCTGTTTGGCTACCTGTCTATTATGGCACAATATCTTATTTAATTTATTTTGCAGGTCATGCAGTACCATGTGCTCTGGATAAATGTTTCTCTACCAGCAGTTACGTAGCAACAGGCAGTGAGGCATTATCTAATGTAATCCAATCCCACAGTAAGTACACATGGTTCCCTGTAAATTACTAGCATAACCTTTCTGGCACTGCGAGTGATTTTCACGATTCACACCTGCAGCTACTTTCAGGAAGATTTCTGTCTCATTACGCCGCGTTCATGTAGAATTCCTGTTATTTCCATGTACACCACAGCATCTCTAACTAACTGCAGAGCATGCAGGAGGTCTTGCCAACAGGTCTTGAGGTGGCAAATTGGCAGCACAGATTTCCCTGAGAATTGATCCCTGCTCCCATTCACGCACTTCATGCAGGAAGTGTTCCTGAACATCCCTGGGAAAGGCTGCATGTGTGAAAGGGGCTTCAGAGGTTGCTGGACTCATGTTGTCAAGGTCAGTGGCACAAGTGGGACATGGCACAGCAATATTTGTTGCTGGAACCTGAGAGGAAAGCTACCTGCTGTGTGCTGATTACATTCAGTGGATGCCACATTATTCAAATGAAAATCCCCACAAAAATTCAATCAACATTTGTTAACAATTTTCATAAATTTAGAGAGCGGGAAACAAAGGCTGCAATCTAAAGTCATCAAGGGACATTTTCTGTATGTCTGATGACAGCAGCTGGATGCTGACTTTGCAGACAGACGACAATCTAAGAAATTGAATGTTACTTAATTTGCAATGTACCTGTGTCCAGAAGGGCAGCTTCATATTAAACAGCAGTGGGACAGCTCAGAGATGTCTATGTGGCTATTCTATCTAAGGAAACACATCTAAATATTAATTGGAATACAATTTTTCTCGATAAACTCTATAGTTGAAGGTGCAAAAACAGTTTGCAGTGGCATATTGAAAATAGACATGTATCAGGAAACATCAGTAAACCCTGAAAACACCTGAACAAGATATTATTTCACTTGAATTTAAAATGTGAATGAAGTTTGCAATATATATTATGAATATTATAGAGACTATTACAATAACTCAGGCTGGGTTGGACATATTGTTTGACACATTTGCCATGTTGCATGAGAAAAGTTTTTTGTCTTTTGTGTGCATTCAGGTTCTTCAGTACAAAGGATTCAATACAAGGTTGCAAAAATCAAAAGATGGTGAATGTAAACTGAGTAATATGAATTTCCAAACGAATATTCACTACTGACATAAATAAAATGATGCACATTTTATTTCTTGTCATATTATTTCTAGAAAATTCAAGCATATTTCTGGTTTTTAATGATGTATAACAAAAGGTTCATGAACGTCTTGCACAACAATCTGTGAAGGTCTACCATTAATATGCTTTCATTAACAGGAAAGAGGAAGCACGATTGCAAAACTTTGCAGATGCATACCCAAATTGCGGCATGCCCTGAAAGAGTGACCGTTCATCATATCACAGAAAATTTGGATGAAATTGTACGAGTGACTGTTACATGTTGTTTTTTGAAATGCATTTTGACCTGCCCGTGTTTCTGCATATTTCTTTTAGGGTATCATGTGCAGTCTCACTGGAGTTATTTCATGGACGATGACTGACTACACTACCTATCGTTTTCTATCTATCCATTGCATCTCTGCTGTGAGATGCAATGGATGGACTGTGTGACCCTTATCCTGAGCCCAACCTCAAGATTAACCTTAACCCAGGCATTCCATAACCTTTTACTCTATTGTGTTCACTGAGAAGCAGCACTTTTCAGTTGCTCTGTGTTGCTGTGTGTTCCCTGCCTCACTTGTGTTCTCCTCCTCCCGTCTGTCTCTCTGTGCCTGTCTGTGTGTGGTGTGGCGGTAGTCTCACTCCCTCTTCCCAGCTCCTGTTTCACCACCTCGGGTCCCTTCAATCAACCCTTCAGCTCTGCAGCATGAGAACCCTGGCCGTCCCTCCACTCTTCACCAGATTGTTCAACCTAATCTCCTGGGAGCGACTCTCTCAGCCACTTTAGTACCTGCTGCTGGAATCGACTCTGCCAAGCGATTGCCCGGTGTTCCTTCATGCCTGTGAATGCTTACTCTGTGTCTCCTTGTGCCCAGATCGATGCAACATCACTATTTGGCAAGCTCAGGTTACTGCTGCACTGTATCTGTTTTGTTAAATCTCTGTTGTTCATTGCTTAGCTTACTTTACTTGCCAAATAGTGAGCCTGCATCAATGTATGAAAACAGTGTAACTTGTAACTTGTTTATTATGTTTATTAATGATTCATAAAGTCTTTACATAGTAATTAATAACCCAATTATAAGGGTAGTCTCATTTTAAAGTGGTGCTGATTTCTCTTAGTATCATTATTTTGTTGTGGTTGTTATTATTTTTATTGTTGTTGTTGTTGTTATCCTCCACCTCCTCCTCCTCATTATTATTGTTATTGTTGTCATTGTTGTTATCATAATTATTATTATTATTGTTGATGTTGTTGTTATCCTCATTATCATCATCCTCATCATCATTCTGATCTTTGTTGTTGTTGTATAATGCTGCATCAAGCACAGTGCATGAACGCAATGTAACCTTTCAACCAATCCTGTTTGGTGTCTGGTGAAATGTTGAGCCGATCAATACATTCCAAAAAAAAAAAAAAAAAAAAAAAGGTTTTTTGGAACATTTTTCATTGAGAGAGAATCTGTGTTTCTCAGGTTTGACGATATACTGAACCTCCTGAACCCATCGATCGTTGTGTGAAGTTGTGAAGGATAGGAGACCAGAGCATATGACTGAGATTAGCAGGGGATTGTTTGCAGGCATCAGTGACATTAGGATATATTTTGGCCAGTGTAGCGTTAGTATAGTGGGTTCTGTGTAGAATTTTACATTGAATTGATTCGTGACGGGCACCTGTTGAGGAAGGATAATAATAATAATAATAATAATAATAATAATAATAATAATAATACATTTTATTTATATAGCGCTTTTCAGAGAACTCAAAGACACTTTACAAAGAGATATAGGAAAAAGAGCAGTGTACAGAGGTATAAAAATGAGAAATATAAAATCAAAGATGCAGTACATAGGAATATAACACTCAAATATAAAATCTTAACACATAAAATCATGACACAGGATATTAGTCACACATTAAAAGCAGTTCTGAAAAGGTGAGTTTTGAGATATGACTTGAATTTTGGGAGGTCTGCACAGTCACGGATGTGATTGGGGAGAGAGTTCCAGAGGGTGGGAGCAGCGATGGAGAAGGCTCTGTCACCCCAGGTCCGGTGCTTGGTTCTGAGTGGCGGGGACAGGAGGTCGGAGGAGCGGAGGCTGCGAGAAGGAGTGTGGTGGTGGAGCATGTTGGTGAGGTAGCAGGGGGCCTGGTTGTGGAGGGCTTTGTAAGTGAGGAGGAGGATTTTGAAATGGATGCGTTGAGGGATGGGGAGCCAGTGGAGCTGCTGGAGGACTGGGGTGATGTGGTCACGAGAGCGGGTATGGGTGAATAGGCGAGCGGCAGAATTTTGTATGTACTGAAGTTTATTGAGGACTTTGGAAGATGAGCCATAGAGGATGCTGTTGCAGTAATCAAGTCTGGAAGTGATGAAGGCATGGATGAGAATTTCAGCGGCAGAGAACGAGAGTGATGGGCGGAGCCGGGCAATGTTTTTTAGGTGAAAGAAAGCAGTTCTTGTGATGTGGTTGACGTGGTGTTCAAGGGAGAGGTTACTGTCGAGGATGACTCCAAGGTTGCGGATGTGGTTAGAGGGGGACAAAGTGGAGTTGTCGACAGTGAGGGAGAAGTTGTAGGCAGTTTTGGTTAGGGATTTGGGACCGATGATGATCATGTCAGATTTGTCATAGTTGAGTTGGAGGAAATTTGAGTGCATCCATGATTTTATTTCAGTGAGGTAGTTGGTCAGGGTGGAGTGAGTTAGGGTGGTGATGGATTCGGTGGAGATGTACAGCTGAACGTCGTCGGCGTAGCAGTGGAAATGGAGACCGTGGCGGCGGATGATGTTGCTGAGGGGGAGCATGTAGAGGATGAAGAGTAGTGGACCAAGCACCGAACCCTGGGGGACGCCTTGTGACAAAGGAGCAGTGGAGGAGGTGCAGTTGTTGATGCTGATGAATTGTTGTCTGTTTGTGAGATATGACCTTAACCAGGAGAGGGCGGAACCAGTGATGTTGAGGGATGATTCCAAGCGGGAGAGGAGAATGGTGTGGCTGATGGTGTCGAAGGCTGCTGTGAGGTCGAGGAGGAGGCGAATACTGAGGTGGCCAGAGTCTGAGGAGAGGAGAAGGTCATTGGTGACCTTGAGAAGGACTGTTTCCGTGCTGTGACGTGAGCGGAAGCCAGATTGAAATGGTTCGAACAGGTCATTGGAGGTGAGGTGGGTGTTGAGCTGAGTGGCAACGGCACGTTCCAGTATTTTAGACAGAAAGGGGAGGTTGGAGATGGGCCGGAAGTTGCTCATGGTGTCAGGGTTGAGTCCAGGTTTTTTGAGGATGGGGGTGACAGCAGCCAGTTTGAGAGTGTCAGGGACTGAGCCAGAGCTGAAGGAGGAGTTGATGATGTCAGTGATGAGAGGGGAAATGGCTGGGAAACAGTCCTTTACAAGTGTGGATGGGATGGGGTCCAGAGCACAGGTGGAGCTTTTCATGCCTACCATGAGTCTGGATAGCTGTATTGGCGACACGGGAGAGAACTGAGACAGAGACTGAGTGGTGCAGGGGGTGCAGACATGTGGGGAGGTGGAGGGAGTGGTGGAGGTAGTCAGGTTACTGTAAATGGTGTCGATTTTGTTTTGAAAGAATGACAGAAAGGCGTTGCACTTATTAACTGTGAAGGAGCTGGAGATGTTGTCACTGGGTTTGAGGAGTTTATTTATTGTGGAGAAGAGAGCCTTGGGGTTGGAGGAGCCACAGTGTATGAGGTTGGAGTAGTAGGTGGATCGAGCTGAGTTGAGGACATCTTTGTATTGGTGGAGGTGATCAGTGTAGGCTTGGTGATGAACAGTCAGACCAGTTTTCTTGTAGAGTCTTTCCAGCTGACGTTTGCGGGCTTTCATTTTGTGTAATTCAGGAGTGTACCAGGGTGCTGAGTGTGTGAAAGTGACTGTTTTGGTTTTGATGGGGGCCAGCTGATCAAGACAGGAGGAGAGTATGTGGTTGTAATAGTTCACAAGGTCTGAGGGGTTGTCAAGTGACAGGGGAGGGGAGGCGGACATTTTGGTGGCAAGAGAGGCTGAGAGAGCAGAGGGGGGGATGGATTTGATATTCCTGAAGGTTATTTTGCGTGTGTTTTTGGGAGTGGGGATGGGTGTGTCGATATCCATGATGATTGCCAGGTGATCTGAGATGTTGAGGTTGAGGCTGGAGAGCCGATTTAATGTGAGGCCAGAGGAGCAGACGAGATCCAAGGTATGACCACGGGTGTGAGTGGGGAAGTCGATGTGTTGTGTGAAGTTCAGGCAGTGTAGCAGATCCAGGAACTCAGTAGCAGGTTTACAGTTTGGGTCGTTGACGTGGAAATTAAAATCGCCCAGGAGGAGAACAGAAGGAGAACAGAAGGAGAGATGGCACATAGCTGGGTCAGAAAATCAGAAAAATCGGAGAGAAAGGAGGGGTTTGGCTTGGGGGGACGATAAATGACGGCAGTGACTAGAGGAGTGGGGCCAGAAAGTTTAAAGGCAGTCTGTTCAAAGGAAGGAACATCAGGAATGGAGATAGCAGTTGTTTTGACGTCCTTCCTGTATACAGTAGCAACGCCACCTCCCCGCCCCTCAGGGCGAGCTTTCTCAATGTATGTGTAGTTGGGGGGGGGGGGGGTGATCTGGTTTAGTGAGAAATAGTCCAAGGGTTTGTGCCAGGTTTCAGTGAGACAGAGGAAGTCAAGATTATTGTCCGTTATAAATTCATTCAGAATTAGGCTTTTGTTATTGAGTGACCGAGTGTTGAGCAGAGCCAGTTTCAGATGGTGTTGCTGTGTCATTGGCTGTGAGGACCGGGGAAGCGGGCGGAGATTGGACAGGTTCGCGTGCAATTTGTTGTGATGACGTAATGATGAAGTTGGAAAGCGACAGGACCAGGGACGGTATGGCTATTTTCGGTCGCTGGCGGAAGAGCTTGTGGCAATGGAGGGCTGCAGGGGGAGCTATTAATTAAGTTACTGAAGTGTGATGGGACCAGAGAAGAAGATGAAGGGGCGACCACTGCAGCGTCCGTCGGGTGGGCCGGGGCATCATCAGGCAGAACTTCATAGCGGTTTGACAGCTCAAGGCCTGTTAGTGATGTTTTTGCGCCCGAGCAGTTCCTACCGCAGTTCTTGCCGCCTCGAACGACTTCGGACCAGGATAGCTGTTTCTGGGGGGTTGTCCGATTTGGTGTGGAGGTGAGGATCGGGGACCTGGGTCGGGCTCCTAGTCGGGCCCATTCATCAACAGCTGGCTGGGCTGGGACTGGTGCCAAAGGTTCGCCCGCCGCAGCTGCGATCCCTGACACCAACACGGCAGCCGACCGTTCATTCACCGCAGCCGACGGGCTCTCCGCTCCGGGGTCTGGATTGGTACCAACCGGTGCCCAGGGCAGGGTGGCAGCAGAGTCCGAGGCCACGGCCTGTGACAGTCGGGAGGGTGAGGATGGGAGTCGGGGTGCCTGGATGTATGAAATGTGCTTTGATTGGGATAAGGCGACCGATATGAGGTCGTCAATCAGCCTGTCCTTTTCCCGGATATTGTCCTTCAGCTGGTGGACGCTTTCTTCCAGACGTGAGTAGGCTGAACTGCATTTTTCACACACAGCCATAGTTCATTCATTCACGGGTTAAGAGTTATAGTCTTAACTATGTGGCCATGTGGCCGTGTCACTCCAGCGGAGAACCGCGACACGGCAATGTCTCACAGTTTGAAACAGTTTTAATGTGTCAATAATGGTCCATGAAACAGTCCATGAATTGATCCAAAAGTAGAAAACTGGACCAGTTGGAGGGAGCCGAAGGGGTATCAAGGGGTATGCAGTCCGTAATTATCCAGGGCCAGAAGTAATTCGTAGACTGAACAGCCCTTAGTGTCAATAGTGTGAGTGAACTGGTAAAAACTGAACGGTTGTGAGTTGCTAAGATCCAATAGTGCCCAAAAATAAGACAGATTAAAGTAAGCAAACAAGCAGGCAAATCAAACAAACCGCCAGCCAGCGCCCTCCTTCCGCTTCCGATAGACAACACTTGGTGATTTCTCTCTGATATGTGGCCTACCGTTAGGAGTATAAAGGTCAGAAACCTTAAGATGAAGGGAGGAAAAAAGGTCAGAGACGTACGTCACTAAATAATAACAGGACACAATACAATAGAAATCCTGAAGGAATAAGCCCGAGACAAAATATTCCAGACACATGACTGAAAATCCAGTTGTTTAGGTGAACTTTGCCCTCCCACGTCGGAGCGCTACAAAAGCTTTCATGCAAGTGATCGCATAACACCACATATTTGTAGGCAAGAGCAGTTGCATGGTGGACTGCAGGTATTTTCCAAGCTTTAGGTGCAAGAAGCAAGTCACTGCAGTAAATGACTGTACAGAGGCGACACCCCAGCAGCTACAAGGCCAGTTTCAGCTGAAACAGGCCAAACATGAACAAGGCCAGCAGTGCTCCAGTGGAGAGATGGAGGTTGAACAGCACAGTTTGGAAAAGCATGGGTGTTGACCTGTAAGAACTATATGATTTAACACCTGTAGCCATGCTGAGCTATTCTTTAAAATACTGTATATCATAGGATGGTATAATAAAAGGAAAAGTTGACTGTAATCAAGTTGTGTTTTAAATAACCAAATGTTCAATCATCATAAATTTATGACAAATATTTTTTAGGTGTTAATATTGATTAAGTAAGAGGTTAAATGGGGACAGACACAATCAAATAACTGATCTATTTTGAAACTGACAGGAAACAAAACACATGTCAGGAAAAGGAGAAGTTAAGGGACTATTCACCGAGAGCGTGGTCATGAGTTATCTGCAGGGTATGGAGCAAGATCAACACCCAGTCCTTGATGAAGTGGTGTAACTTGCATTTCCTCGAAATACACTCCTGATCAAAATCTTAAGAACAGTTGAGAAATTGCAAGAATTTACATTTTGCACGGCAGGATCTTAAGAAGGTTCTAAATAGAGCTTCAAAATGCAAAAAGAAGAAATGGGAGTGAGACCAAAAAAAAAAAAAAAAAAAAGAGTAAGCAATTTATTGCAAACAACTGTGACAAGGGCAACTATAAGCCCTGACAACAAGTATGACAACGCCACCCTAGGACTTTCACCTAGAGAATCCCCCCTCTTACAGGTTCTTGTAATACAGAGAAGAAGAAGCAGAGGCGTGAATTTCCAGCTTCAACCTTAGTTTTATTCACACACACATCTACTGAATTTCAATGATGCACCAGATTGAGCCAATTTAAAATGTACCATTTATTATCAAATATAAATATACATATATGTCCTTTGCTAAAAGATCGCCATAAGTAAATGAGTACCAGTACTGGTGGGGAATTGCCAGGGAACCTACAGGAGTGAAAGTGAGGGAGGGAGGGGTCACCACCACCAGGTACGGAGGAAGGAAGAAGGTCACACACACACTGCAAAACAAAAAGGGCACAAGAATTAACACACAGCAACGTAAGCATGCAAATAAAACCCAAAATAAGACCTTCCACCCAGTGATTCACCACCTGTAAGCATATGACAACCCAACTGTACTGATACAAATCAAGCCCACAAAGTTGGTTTATAAAAACAAACAAACAAAACCAATAAGTTACAAAAATTGGCTATCAAAAACTAATCCATAAGAAGCACAGTAGCACGAACAAGTTTGTGGACGGGCAAAAACAGCAGTGGCCAGCGCTCCTCTGACACAGCAATAACTAAGCCATGGTCGGCATCATTCCCCTGTTCCAGTAAACATAATTGTAAACATTAGAACATCCAATAGTAAAAAAAAAACAAATATATTATTAAACAAAACATACCAAAAAGAACTTAAACATACCTGGGGCCTGCAAGTTTAGGGCCAAACCATTCATTCAGATGGGATCTGGCACACAGCACTGTTTTCACACAGCTCCCCTTCCTGCAACCACCTGTATAAATGAGGGACGCATTAATGCAAGCCCCCACAATACAATCGCACCAGCAACACAAATGTGTACCTTAGTGGAATCTCTATCCCTCAAATGTGGAGTCGAGGTGGTAAACCCTGCTGCTGGCTTCTCACAGCCACATTTGAAAGATAAGAGGGATTGGACTCACCTGCAGGCAATCAGTGATTGCAGGGTGTGGCTAAACTAAGCACTGGGGAGGAGAGCCTACCCATCACACAACCATTAAACTGGAATAGGCTGTTCCTCAGCTGATCAAAAGTTTAAGACCAGTGCCTTTAAAAGCCCAAATCCTGGCAAAAATGTGGATTCAGTGTCATTTTCTGTCAGGTATCCACACTGTCATGACCTCCTGATGGCAAAGGCAAAAAACCTTTCACGGTAATCACCTCAAAAATTCGTTTTGGCATGCTTGATGCTAGTGTTTCCAGGAGGCTTGTGGGAATGTTGGTGAAGTGGTGAAGATGGCTTCACGGAGGGCATCCACTGTCTGGAACTGTCTGGAACTGTAAATGTGGCCAAGACCAAGGAAATGTTTGCTGATTTTCAGAGGAGCCCCCTCTCCCCTGCCTCTGCACTGATGAAGATTGAGCCAGTGGCAGCAGTGCAGCAATTTAAGTGTTTGGGCGCTGTCCTACACGAGAGGCTTAATTTTGATGCAAATGCAGATGTTCGATGGAAAAAGCTCAATCAGCAGATGTTCTTTGTAAGGAAGTTTTAACGTGGACATGGCAGTGATGAAAATGTTTTAATGTTCTTTTATTGAGTCTGTCCTGTCTTTTGCTATGATTTGGTTTGTTTGCCTTAGTCTTAAAAACAGGAGTGAACTGGAAAAATTTGTCAAGCTGTTGCTATGAGATTACTGGCACCCTGAATGACCTTTGACCTGACTATTGTTTTGGAATCTCAGCATGCTTTACATCCTGAGGTCTGTAGCTTTGCAGTCAACACTGGGAGAGGTGGGTTGGAGAGGGGGCAACATCAGGAAAAATGCATGCATGTATTTGCTTGATACGTCAGTACCACTTTACAATAAGACTATTATAAGGGTGTATGAATGATTTATGAATGAAAAGGTTCATGAATGATTTATAATTAGGATGTCAATTAGATTGTGAACACTTTATAAAGCATTACTTAACATTTATAAACTAGTTATAACACAGTTTTCATACACCAGTGCAAATACCAAAGATGGCTGACTGATAATGGGTAAAGCAAGCTAAGTAAGCACCAAGATCTGGGACTTAACAGAATAGATGCACTGCAGCAGTAATTTGATCTTGCCAAATAGTGATCCTGACGAAGACATCAGAGGGTTCCTGGTTTGATCCTGGCTCCTCCAGAGAGCATATCAAAGTGTCGTTGAGCAAGACACTGGAGCCCTAACTGCTCCTGATGGGCAGCTTGGCACCATGCATGGCAGCCTCATGCCATCAGTGAGTTAATGTGTATGTGAATGGGTGAGGATGAAGCAGTGTTTAATAGTCAGTAGTCCTGTGAAGTGCTATAGCAAAGCAGTCTATTTACCATTTACGTACAGCATGTTCTTAGTAAAACCCTGTTCTTACATATATTCCATCTGTCTGAACTAATGTGCAAAAAGCATTAGCTTTCTCTGTCTTTACACAGCCTGGAGTAGTGCATTAGCCCTCAGCAGGATGAATCCACAAGATTTCATCTTCAGATTGAGCAGTGACTTGCTGTGCAAAGTCATCAGGCTGCAGGAAAGATATCAGTGGATTGCAAGTTCAAGTTAAAGTTAAAGTTCAAGTTCAAGTTCAAGATTTATTCGTCACATGCATGAATGTACAGGTACAGCAGCAGTGAAATGTAATTGCAACAACTCCAGCACTGTGCAAGTAAAAAATAGATAGAATAAAATAGTTAAAAAAATAAAAATAAAGATAAAATAGAAAGTATATATAACATTCCTATATACAATGTACAACCTATGTACAATATACAACAATATACAATAAGTACAAATAAGTAGAAGAACTGAGCTGCAAAGCCCTGAAGAACACGCTCCGACCGAGGTTCAGAGTTAGTGTGAAACCATGAGACCAAGTGACAGAACCTGACGCCCGGTACTGGGATTCAGGAACTGTCAGACTTGATCCAGCCTTATGGAGTCACCCCTTCCCCTACAGTCTTTACGTGTTGCTATCTGCCAGTAGGTAGGGTGTAGTGTAGTGTAGTGTAGTGTGTGTGTGTGTGTGTGTGTGTGTGTGTGTGTGTGTGTGAGCATCAGACAGCAGGGTATAGTAAGGTGCTGAGCTGTCTGATACTGCATGTAGGTGGTGTTGTGGACTGATATAAAGTGTATGTGCTATGAGTTCAAGATCCGTGTGGCCTGGGGAAAGAAGCTCCTTCTCAGCCTCTCAGTCCTGGCTTTGATGGAGCGAAGCCGCTTGCCTGAGGGCAGCCACTCGAACAGACTATGGTTGGGATGGTGAGTGTCTTTGATGATCCGACTTGCCCTGGACCTGCACCGCCGGGTGTAGATGTCCTGGAGGCCGGGCAGTGCTGTGCGGGTGATGCGTTCAGCACATCGGATCACTCTGTGCAGGGCCTTCCTGTCCTGGGAGCTGCAGCTGCCGTACCAGGCGGTGATGCTCACAGAAAGCACAGACCCCACTGTGGCGGCGTAGAAGGTTTTCAGCAGCAAAGTAGAGATCTTAAATTTCCTCAGTCGCCTGAGGTGGTACAACCGCTGCCTAGCCTTCTTCACCAGGGTGGTGGTGTGTGTGGTCCATGTCAGGTCCTCAGAGATGTGAACCCTGAGGTATCTGTAATTGCTTACTCTCTCCACCGGGGTCCCGTAGATCCTGAGCGGCACATAGTGGATCCTCTGCCTCTCTCGCCTGAAGTCGACCACCACCTCCTTGGTCTTGGCGACATTCAGGTCCAGGTTGTTGTCCTTACACCATGAAGACAGCAGCTCCATCTCCTCCAGATAGGCCGTCTCGTTGTTATTACAGATCAGGCCTACCACCACTGTGTCATCCGCGAATTTCACAATGATGTTGGATTGGTGTGTCGTTGTGCAGTCATGGGTGTACAGGGAGTAGAGCAGAGGGCTCAGTACACAGCCTTGGGGGGCACCAGTGTGGAGGGTACGGGAGCTGGAGGTGTGGGTTCCAATCGTCACCACCTGTGGTCTTCCTGTCAGGAAGCTCTGAACCCAGGAGCAGAGTGAGGGACTCAGCCCCAGGTCCCTGAGCTTGCTCCCTGCACATCTCATTTTCATCAACCTGCAGGTCCTGTGATGAAAAGAAAACAGATTTTTCATGATTGTTCAACATCACAGCATGTGGAGTTTGACTGTGACCCCAATGTCTGCATGGGCTTCATCCCACAGGAATAAGTGGGCATAGAAAATGCATGGACAACCTTTAGCCATCTCACTGTTGATAGTAGCTTGAGGCCTCTTGCTTTCATCAGTATGTTCAGTAGATAGGCTTCAGCTGCATGGATCAGTATTGTTTTTTTTTTTTCACGGACATTTGAAAGAACATTTACACTTCTTTCCCAGCGAATTCACACAAACATTTGCGCTTTCTACATTTCCCATCCCACTGAACTTCTCTTACACTTTGGCACATTACTTTGATTTCCTTTTTTTCTTAATCATATTTTTCATACACTTTTCTATCCACTGCATTTTTCTTGAACTTTGAAATACTTGAACTTTCTTTCCCAGTCTTCCTGATGGACAGGGATCAATAAAATATTTCTCGTTTTGATAAAATATTTCTGATTCTGATTCTCTTAAGACAAAATCGATTCTCTTTCCACAAAACATTTCTTGCATTTCTACTTTACTTCTTTTTTTGTTGTTGTTCTATTACTTATATATTTCCTGTTAATATTCTGTCTTTTCCAACTCTCAGCTGGCAAAACACAGCCATTATTTGATTTTTGCTTTAGATTTAGCATTCCTCTCCACTACCACTGCTATGACGTGTATTGCACAGTTATGATCAAGGACCTCTAGTGGTTGCTTGTGAGATCTGAGGCCTGTATCACGAAGCAAGCTCAGTTTTCCCTGGATTTCTCAGACCTATCCGGATACACTAATCAAGATCATGGTGATCAGGGATAACCGGTATCACAACGCTGGTTATCAACTCGCTCACTCGATCGAGGTTTGTCTCATCAAGAGCCGTGAACGCGCACGTACACGGGGCGGAGTCTGAGGCAGCAGACCAATCACAAACATGAGCGACAAGGAAAAACGCACAGAGTAATAATTCACGGCGGAGGAGCAGCGTATTATACTGGAAAAGTATGAGGAGGAAAAACAAAATTTACACACTAAATCGAACACCGTGGCTGCCGCGAAGAGAAGGCAGAATGCTTAGCAACGAATTGCCGACTGCATAAATGCGCAAGTTACACATCAACGGCTCAAGTCCACATCTGACACTGAAACCCATGAACTCACTGCACTGCACAGATGTGTTGCGTGTATGACAGGTATAGCTGAATTCCTCCAGGTGTGACTCCTCAGGGCTTAAAAGAACATGGGAGCAAGAAAAAATTAAACACAAGAACATCACTGCATTTGGTACGTTTGCCTTTTCATTATAGTCAGTTACACAGCCTTGATAGCCTGAATAAAATCAGATGCTGAGCTGCATTAGAACTTAGCAGGAACAAAAGGCAAATATAAAGGCCGACTCGCCCTCTTGAATGAAGGGGACAAATGATCGTTTTTCACATTTGCATCAGCGAGCTGTCAATCAGGCCCATTCTCTCACCCAGGAGTAATTTGCCCCCCAAAAATATTTAGAGCTAACTAATTGTGACATTTTAAATATCCCTAAAATGTTGTAAATGCCTCTAAAAATACTTTTAACTATCAAATTTCCTTTAATGATCTCCCATTTCTGTTTTCCTCTCCTACAGAGTGTCAGCTCTGTATAGCAGACAGCTGTTAGCCAGGCTGAAGTGCTGCTTCATATCAGTATTACAGCCTCTCTCTCATACAGAGTTGTCGGCAAAATCGGGTTTGATCGGTCCAGGTCCAGCAATAAAAAAATGGTACAGACATGGAGTCAACATTTTTGGAAAGCTCTTGACCTCTACTATCATGCCCGATGGCAAACCAATAGGGGGCGCCACTGACTAGTGTCAAAACATGGAAAAAACATGATTTCACTATCTTCAGAAAAAAATAAATAAAATCTTGAAAAATTGAAAAAAAGATTGAAAAATTAGTGATCACAATATCACATAATAGACATAACATATTAGAACAACAAAACCTATGGCGCAGGACACCTCTGTGTGTTGCAGGGTAAAAGCTTTGAAATTCGGTTTAGAAAACATATATACGGTAGTTTTTCAACAGGAAAAGTATAACCTTAACATGTAGCCTAGGTTTATATCACGAGTAAAGATGTGTTATGCAAAAAAAAAAAAAAAAAAAAAAAATTGAATCTTAAATGCTATTTTTGACATGTTTCCACAGTTTTTCCACCCGCTATGTTTCGCTGACTGAAAGGGTGGTATTCAATGGTGTAATATATCAGCATATTATAATCTGCTTTTAAGAAGATTTGACAACTTTCATGCACTTTATTGATGAAAGCTGTCAAATCAGACACATCGCTGATTAGGATTATGGATTATGTAGTGCTTCTCCATGATATGACATCGCAAATAAAACGTGTTTTCTTAAAATAAAGTTGATATTATACGGGACTTGTGGACTCGGCTGAAGCACATGCCATCGTTACACATCCTCATAGCTCGTGGTAAGTCTGCCTTGGATGGTTACAACGTTATGGCTAATAATCAGAACTATTTTTCAGAAAATCGATTAAATTTGCACTTCCGGGATCTATGAACCACCACTCACAGCGTGACATCTTTGAAGCTGAGAATCCGTGTGTCCAGCACGGATCCTCGTTGACTTTCAGTGGACACTGTTTGCGTGGTGACCACACGGAATTAAAACCATAGAAATCTATGATTAAAACAGGTCACGTACGAGGAGCACGGAATGCATTATTAAGAGGTCGTGCTCATTTCACGGATATCTGCGAGATCAGGTTGACTCTATTACCACGTTATATGACGCAGAAAACGTCACGTTACCATTACAACAAAGAGTTAATTGACGCCCCAAATGCTTCCCGTGGCGTCTATTTCAGACGTGGGAGTTCTATGTAAGTCTGTCGGGTAACACAACTCGTCGAAAACTGACGAGAAACGGGTGCCTAATGAGTCGGCATGTGATGCTAAGGGACCCTGACCATTCGTCATAAACCGAATGGATACTATGAAAAGAAAGTGTACATTTGTTGCTCGAAAAGTTATCAAAACAAAGCTAAAGCCACAAGCTATCTTAAAATATAGCATTTTCCACCGAAAGTAGAAGGGATGTCCACCATGTTTTTTGTTCACAATGGGGAGAAACTGGGCAGTCACGTGACCAAAAGTATGTCCGCAGAAAAGACTAGGCAGATAAAACGTACCCAAGTCACAATTTCAGAGCCGTTTTTGTGAAATGACTACGTTTTGCTTTGTGGACCAATGTAGCTATTACACAATTTGGAGTGAGACTGGGTTGGTTGTTCCTGTTAGTGGTGATTAAGCACTATTTGTCTTCCAAACACACCCACTGCTTCCATCGCTTATCCACCTTTCCAACTATTTCTTCATCTACAACTCTTAGTTTTCCCTGCCCTGTGCAATTTGAATGAGGACTTCTCTCAAACTGAGAACAGGATTTTCATGTAAAGGAGAACATAGTGAAGCAAGTTCCCTATGTTGGAACCGAGGCCCTCTTTCCACATTATCTGGCATCATCCTCAGACGTAGAGAGCGTCACATCACCAGCCACTTCCGTGCTGCAGGCTTCTGCTCAGCTACAGCAACGGGGTCAAATAGCTTTGACAAACAAAGAGCGGGAAATCAGGATCAATGCTGAAGAAAGAACTTTCTACTGGATTCATTCATAAAATCATAGCATGGTTACTGACCTCATCTGACTATTCCAGGACTTTTTTTGTTTGTTTAACAAACTTGAAGGCACTAACTGGTGTGACTCAGAAGTGTAGGCTACTTTTCAAACATTTAATTTAGGGGAGATAAATCATCCTGAAATCCAAAGTTCAGTGCTGCAGTTTTAAATTGTTTAAATTCAAAAAACAAGAGACAGACCGATAATTTTCAAGAGTCTTCAACTCTGTTAAATGGTTGTTTGATTGATTTTGCCAGAGAAGGTTGGTTCACAGCACCGGTGCGGGAAGTGTGGGGGTGCTGAGGGTGCTGCAGCACCCCCTGCTTTTTCTGAAATGGCAATAAAAATTAAAAATTAAAAACTTTCTCTCAGCACCCCCATCTCTAACTGACTTCCAGCGTCCCTGGTTCACAGTTAGTGCCACGCAGAGGTCATGCCTTAGAAAACTGAGGGAAAAAATGTTTAAAAAGCACCGAAATGCCATATATCTTTTCCTTCTTTTCGACTTACTACCTATTCAAAATATTCAAACTTTTGGTTGCCCTGATTGTGGGATCAAATCTTCCTCAGACCCTTTGCTGCATGTCATCCCTTCTCTCTGCCCTGTCCTTCCTTTAAACCTCTCCACTGTGACTGTCTAATAAAGCAGAAATGCCCATAAAAAATCTTCAAGTATTAAATCTCGAAAGGGCTTAGAACATTTTGTAACGTTTCCTATAATATTCACTCTGATTCCAATATGTGTCTATTAGTTTGCTTGACACAAGACATGAAAAATATTTCCTTCCAAATGTGATGTAATTTGGCCCTCTGCTGGAAAGGAACATGTGACATTTCAAATATCCAGCATGGCATAAGACTGAAGGAGCTGTGTCTCTGATATAAACAACACAGGATTATAGTGTTCTTGTGTTTTGTATGTGATGGTATTTTGGAAACCCTGAAATATCGCAGAGTTATAATTGGTACAGCACAACAGAACTGAAAATTAATTTGATAAAAATCTGGGACTAAGTGAAGAGATTGATGGTCTAAACATGGTTAAAAAATGAGCAAGTTATAACACTGATGTATATATAATATATTATCATTGTTATTAATGGTCAAAAGGTCAAACTGGAGACGACAGAGCAGCATATTATTGGTGCCACACAGGTTGAGGACGGATGGATGAACTGTTGGTCTCTTTGGAAAATGCCACAAGACGTACAAAGTAAAAAATTTTTAGCAAATGCAAGGAGAAAAACCACACCAGTGTAATATCTGCTGCAGCAGAGGTCGAGTTGTAATATCGAGTTGATTTTCAATAATAAGGTAAGGCACTCTTTGGATGTAAAGCTTGGCCATAAAAAAACAGGCCACAAATAACAACATGTGAGCCTCAGAGTACATGAACCTGTTACCTGCAGGAAGAGAAATGAATGCCTTCTTTTAATGGAGATGCACAAAATATGAGGTTTAACAAATGAAGATGCACTTCCTGGGGATTGTAACTGAGAAGTGGCAACAGGGGAAGGCAGACTCCATGTAAGATATTGTTACCAAAGAATAAAAAGGTACTATTAACAACTTACCTGAAGAATACAATTCACCAGAATAAAGAATAAAAAATAACACTACAAGCAGAAGATTTCTGAAGCCATATCAAGACATCTTAGCTGAAGAATAGAGGCACTGTCAGCAACTTACCTGAAGAATGCAGCAGCCTGATCAACAGAACTTTTGATTTTTCATTTTTAGATAACATGAAGCTACACTTGCTGTACGCAAAAACAACAAACACTCTCTCTGGTGATTCCTCTCTCCAGCTCTCCAGCAGGTTGAAAAATACCAGAATTATCATTTAATGATTCCATTTGCCACGACTAGCTGTGATTGGCTGTTAATACTGCAATGAATTTAATTTATTACTAACCTTCTGTCTGTTTTAAATATCATTTTATTGACTGTTTTATTTTGTTTATCTGATAATAATGATGTATATGTTACCCTTGAAATGTATGTGTTGTGTTGAAGCTCAATCAATTCTGCTTTCATTGTATTTGATTGTATTGTATTTTGTATTTTATTTGATTGTAGTATATTTTTTGAGTTTGTTAAGGAGCGAGTGGCTGTTGGAGAGCCAAGACCACCAGTGAGGACCAGTGACGGTGTGCGCCTCGTTCTGCTGCTGCACCTGGTGGTGTCCTCAATGTAGCTCCTCTGTAAGAGACACAAAATAATACTCAACATGCACGCACCGCTGGGGCAGAGATCACACATGGACACTTTAAGCTGTATGATCCAGCAAACCAAACTCTCTTTGCCTGAGTTAACTTGGCTAACTTTATTGGCTTACAATGTAATGCTATGCTAACATTACTGACAACACTGCTTGCATACTTACTGGATCTTTTACACTGAGGAATTACAAGGGGGGCTGGAGGGGCCTCGAGGGACGGGTAGGACTCTGGGCTCTACGTGGCCCTTCCAGGCCCAGGATTAGCCCTCTTTGAGCACTGGGAGGGCAGGGAGGGCAGCAGCTCTGGGACAAAGCTGGCATACCAGGTACGGGCCACAGAGGAGAGGGTGCCACTCTCAGCCCTGTAGGTGCTGGCTGTGCTCTGGGCCCTGGCTGCAGCTCCATTGGACCTGGGCTTGGTTACCATCCTGGCCCTCTTGCTGTCAGGCAGGCCTGTATCTCTGGCACTGTGAGAAGAAGAAGTGAAATCAATAAATTACTGATGCAGTATGTGTGTATTACACACGGACATCCCCATCCCAAACTGAAACCACTGAAAGACAAACTAGGTTATGACAACAGATTATTTATATTTAATTGTGTCCGTTGATGATTTAATGTTAGTTTCTCACTAGTCAAATGTAAACTGAATCTGGAATTCACAACATGATAACTGAGTAGACACTGGAATAACTTTTTTCACAGAATGGTTCATCGTTTGGACATGGTTTACTTTCTGCTGACTGAAAGCAAATGGAGCCTCACAGTGTGAGATGCAGGTGAGCTTACCTGTGTCTGTCATCCCCACATGGTAGATCAGCCCTCTTCCTCTTCTTTTCTGCCCTGGCCTGGTGTGAGGGCCCCTCTCCAGTCTGCTCCTCAACCCTCCTCCTTTTCACCTGAGGTCTGGATTGGGACTCAGATGTTTGATTTGACCCAGGCCCCTCTGTGTAAACGGGTGGGGCCACCACAGAGTTGCTCTGCACCAGTGTTCTGGGTGAGCTCCTCTTCCTCTTGCTGGTGCAAGAGGGATGTGGGTTGGCGCCCCGTTGGGGTGCCTGGGCCGGGCTCCTGTGACCGGAGGGCTGAGCCTGGAGGGGTTTACTGTGCTCAGCCTGGCCTGGCACAGACAGTCCACCAGAGCTTCCCTTCCTCTTGGTGGTGGCAGTGGGGTTTGTGCCCTGTCGGGGTGCCTGGGCCGGGTCCCTGTGCCTAAAAGCATGACCCTGGTGGGGGTTGCTTGGCCGGGCAAAGCAGGCAGTGGTGGAGGAGGCCTGCTGGGGCCGGGATGGCTGGTGGGTGGACCAGGACATAGTGTTCCCACGGTCAGAGGTCTGATGACAGACAGCCATCATCTTATGGCAGGGCTGCACACTGGAAGAAAACATAAAACTAATGAATCAGATATCCTCAGCACAGAGATATAAAGACAATCCAACCAAGACAGTTTCAGCCCTTTCCATTCACCCAAAAACCCACTGCATTTTCAGCTGCTCATTTGTGGAAGCCAGTGCTGTAAGCGAGTGCCCAGCGTTACATCACATGTCAGCTGGGGAGGCTAAAAACCTTTGCTTTCAAGACCAAAATGCAAATGACAAAGCAATAGTCCCACAGCATCATTGGCACCGAGGGATCATTCAGAGTGGAGCACTTCTCCCCTCCAGATTGAGCCACACTTTAAACTCAGCAGGGCAGAGCTGGAGGAGGTCTAGAGCTGGTCTGAGCTGCCACCTTCAGCTCCAACTCAAACGGTTGAAGTGTTGGACATGCAATTGTTGATACGATATCCAGTGTAATAGTATTCTCAGTCAAAAATGATTTAATGGGCCTCTAACACAGACTTACTTTGGCCTGTGGGGGATGAGCTCCTGTAGGTGGCTCATGCTGATGAATGGATGCTGCAGGAGCTGTCTGGGTGTTATTCTTTGGTTAGCATCCAGCTGCAGCAGCTTCTTCAGCATGGCCACGAACCGACACAGATCATTTGCCATGTTGCCTGCTGATGTCCCACGTCCGGACCCACTGATCTGAAGGTTAAAAAAAAAAGAGATAAAGAATATCTGAAGCTTCATTCCTGGCTCATAACAATATGGAACCAGTCAATCAGACTTCCTGGAAATTGATGTGATTGTATGAAATAAGCTTGTGTTCAGTTCCTAGAAGTGGGAGAAACAGAAGAAACCACCTACCTGCTGAAGGTCTTCCAGGGACCTGAGAGGCTGCGTCAGGGTCTCTCCTGACCAGGAGACATTGTCCCCATAGTACTCTGCTGGTGTCTAAACACAGACAGTGTTGTCGTTAGCCATTTATCCTAAATACAGTAAAGAACACAGATCGACGAATAGACAGATAGACAGAGTGGTGGTACCTTGAGTCTCCATTGATGGCGGTTGGTGCTGGATTTGCAGAAAAACATGTTTGTTCTGCGTCCACAATGGAGTAGGTGGTCAGGCAGAGGACCCTGAGTCCGCACTATGTGGCTGAACTGGACATACAACACAAAGTCAGGTGACACTGAGGCTTTGACTTTCAGTCACTTTCTCATCTGTATATCGATATCTAAATCTACGCTGCACACACACACAGACACACACAAACACACACACACACACACACACACACACACACACACATCTATTTATATCTGTATCTGTATATACTTTATCCATTGAAGATGTATTGTAAAAAACTTGGTGTTTGTTTGAAAGAAAACAGAAAGAGCTTCTTAAATTTAACCTAAATTAATCTATGACCATGGAATAGGAAATGCCAATTTAGCCCAAATCAATCCTTTGTGTATCTTTCTTTTACTGTATTTCAAAACATACAATTTCATATATTTCAAACTGTGAAATAAAAAGCCGATGAGGACAGATGGTGAAGGAAACAAATTCAGTTGGAGACTTACCATTTCATATTCGTTCCTTCCCGGGTAGAGCGGCTGACCAAGGAACAGTTCAGCAGCGACGCAGCCCAGAGACCAGACATCAATGGCCTCTGTGTAGGGAAGACCCAGCATGACCTCCGGGGATCTGAGAGAAGAACATCATTTAGAAGATTCCAGCATGAACACCACAAAACACTGAGAGGTGGCAATCTCAACAGGGGACATAAATCCACCCACTGGAATAATGCTACCATCAGTCAAGTTATTATTGATGTTCATAAAAGTGATGGAACAACCAGCCATGAAAACTAGAGTACGATCAGAGAGCTGAAATGGTGTCAGTTACTCACCTGTACCAGCGGGTTTGAATATAGGACCCCGACCTGGCCCCTGAGGTCTCAAAGGCTGAGCCAAAATCAATGATTTTGACCTTCAGGGGCTGCCAGACATGGTCCACCATCATTATGTTATCTGGCTTCAGGTCAGAGTGTGTGATCCCAGCACTCTTCAGATGTGCGAGTGCTGTGGCCAGCTGAAAAGTCAGGACAGTCACAGACATGGATTTTATGACAGAGTCGACTGTGTTTCAGCAACATCCATTCTGAAACAGGAACTAAGACCATACCTGATGCATTATGGGTCTGATCTCGCTCAGGGAGAGACCCCGGAAGCCCCTCTGCTTCAAGAAGTCCCGGAGACTGATGTCCAGCATCTCGAACTCCAGACAAAAGTGTCCTCTGTGATTGAAACAGCCGTTCCACCTCACGAGGTTACACTTGTCTGGGTCCAGAGCTCGGAGCTTCTTCAGCATGGAAACCTGGAGGAGATGTGACGTGTCCAAGAAAGAGTTTTACATATGGAAAGTTCACTTGGGAACAAGGTCTTTCACAACTCAAGCCTAAATGTAATATCTTCCCATTAGTGCAGAAAAAAACATTCATAATTATTTACAGGTAATAGTGCTATGATCACTGTTTATTTATAACTATTTAACCATAACACTTTTTCCCTCTTTTTAATTAACTGCATTTACAATAAATAAATTCTCATCTTTTTCAGTTGCAGCACTAGTCTTAATGGCAAAAACTGTGAAATAATAATAGGCTGATTGTTCATGGATTTTTGGCAATTACTGTATTGCATTTGGTTTTCACACTTTTGAAAACTATTTGTCTCCTCACTCTTGTAATAAAGTGGGGTAATGTAATAATTATAAGATGTTAATCAAAATGTAGCACGTCATGGGTACAAATTCAACACAGCTCTTATTTTTGCTTTTTTCAAAAAGGCTATTCATATTTTCCAAAGGGATTTTGGCCTGTACAACAAACACTAATCTATGGCACACACACTGAAGCAAAACAGTGACTTCGGTCACGTTGCATCCTCTGGCTGGGCAGAGCTGCTTCTATGAATATATAACATTGACATGAATGAATGAATTGAATGAATTAGTTTATTTCGGTACATTTCAAAGACTGATTTCTCAGTTAGACTATGTAACCGAAAGGGTGTAGGTAGAAGCAAACCTTATATAATCCTACCCCTTTTACCTTACAAAGTTACACTCGTCACAACAAATACATAAAGAGCAATGCGCAAGAATTTGAAATTTAGCGTATCAGTAAACTTAAATTTCCCATCATAGCAAAATAAAGAATAGTGCATAGCGCACAACCCAAAAATAACAGCACAGAACTAACAAACTTAATTTTCCATACTATAACGAGAAATGATTTTGTTTTTATAAAGTCTTTTGAGGCTGACTAATGTGCAACATAATTTAACATAACTACACAGTGTTACAAGCGTGGTGCAACTTACACCTGCACCAGGCAAGATTTGAATGTAAAAATCCACCTGTGTTATCAGCCCAATTGAATGTCTGTCCCTTTGTGAGGGTTGAAGTCCTCAAAATTCACAGTCTCCTTTTTTCATTTGGTGCCGTCAGTGTGTACAGTGGCCTAGTGCAGCTTTAAAACCCTTATTTGTTTTCTCACCTCCAGCTGGGCATCACGCATCGCCTGCTGCCGCTTCTTCATTATTTTGATGGCCACCGTCTTGTAGGTGTCCAGCTCCACACACCTGGTGACCTTCCCGAAGCTGCCTTCTCCCAGGAAGTCCAGCACCATGTAATCTGAGGAGCCGGATGAGAGCCGGTCTCCTCTCTGTATCTGGAAGTCCTGGCCTGGGACAGAGAAGGACAGGTTTCTAGCCATGAACGGAGAGGACACCTGCTACTGGGAACTCCATCTGTCCATGGATCAATCTGACTGCTTTCTACAACTCATGTCAGTGACCAGAAGCTCATTTCATCATCAGTAAAACACTTTGTGCATCAGCTTCCACCTAATCCAGCTGCATTTACTTGATATGAGTCCCAGTCAGCAGTGTCAGTCTGGATCTTTGAGAGCATTGTGTTTTTGGTGCTAGACGACAGAAAAACCAACAGAATAAATACACTTACCTTCCATGTCACTGGATTTGACTACAAGATTTTCTCCAACCATGTATGCGCAAAATGGTAAGGTTGCTGTAAAAAATGTTGCTGCACACTCTCACCAAGTTGAACTGACTGAAATCTCTCCAGTAAAGTTGCTTTATGGGGAACCTATGGAACTTATGGCACTTATGACGTCACAATGCCAACTCCTGTTTGGTCACAGAACACTGATTCTGTTCTGATCTTAGAGCCTCTGAATTTGATTTACCTGTAAACACACATTCACTGTGCACTGTTTAGGCACTAGCTGACTGGTCACCAAATCATTTCACCTTTCCTTTCCCTAAACTCCACAGTAGACCCTTCAATCAGATATGGGATGTAGTCACAAGCGCTGCTCGGCAGCATGTTCAGGGGATAGTTTGCGTTTTTGGACATGGAGTCATATGAAATCCTCCCCGGCAGTGTAGTGCATGAAAAGGTTTTTTTTTTGTTTTTTTTTTAAGGTGACCCCTGAGCAAAGCTCTGGTCTCCTGAAGTTTTGAAATAGGTACTTCTGGCTAGTTTGCTGGGGTCACAAAAATAAAAAGTTTTACTTCTCGAATTTACATGCATTCAAAATGGTGATAAATTTCTGTCATAAAACCAACTGTGGGCAAAAACTCAGACTTCACAATCACTAGGCACCATTTTCGCTCCATCAGTATCAGTAGATATGAGTAGGCCAGGCTCGTATTGACACAGCTTTTTTTTCTGACAGAAAACAGAGGCACATGCAAGGCCTTGTAGGCAGTCTCAATCCAGACAATAATAATAATTGCCATCATATATTATGTAATGCTTCACTAGTCTGATGATCCTGTGTGATCAGCTGATCATACTAGTTGACTCTTGTTAGCCACTTCAGCCAAACTGTAATGCTGGTTACCTTCTAACCAGACAGTAAGCCATCTTATTAGCTGGTAGCTGGTTTTCTTACCAGGGAGGCTGGCACAGCAGTGCTCCTCAAAACATGTTGTTTCCTCTGTCCTGGCCATGTAGTCATCCTTGCTGAAATGTGCTCTACACACAAAGTTTTTTAACTTCTTGCCATCTTGGTTTCGCTGCTCAAACAGACTCCAAGAGGCCAAAGTTGTTGAAGAGGATAGTCGGTGTTGGTTTTGTTATGCAAATGTATTACTATTTAGAATGCATGTTGTTTTGAGAAGCAAAAACTTTTGACTTTTGTGACCCAAGCAAACTAGCCCTAAGTACCTATTTCACTACTTCAGGAGGCCAGAACTTTGCCCAGGGGACACCTGAAGTGAAAAAATCTCTTTTCATTCACTACACTGCCACCTGAGATTTACCAGTCCAATGTCAACATCGCAAACCCACACACATCATTTCCAGCCTGCAGTAACTAACCTCACAACACTTTTTCTTGTTGTCACACAATCACTAGACATCACATCACAAACCCTCCCTCTCTCAAACACACACACAAATTCCTCTCACACAGTTGCCAGCTTGCATAGTGCGCTGTAGCACAAACCTGCTCTCTCTGTCTCACACAAACACACACACACACACGCACGCCCATCTGCATGATGAGCAATGGCCATAACTGACCTTAATATGAACCAAACAGAAAAATAAGCCAGATACAAAACAGGTTGATCTCTGAGTTTGAAAAAAGGAAATCACTTCCTACCTTAGTGGGAGACCTGGCACTGGGAGGAGGAGGCTAGCTTCTCGTGGTCAGGAGTCTAGGAGCTGGTTGCAAGGCGTAGGCAGGCTGCAAGGTGGTCATCTGTCATTCTTGATCTGTACTTGGACTTAATGATTTTCATGTGCGAGAAAGCAGAGCCGCACAAATAAGTTGATCCAAAAAGAGCTGTCAGGTTCATTGGGATACTTCTCCACCAGTAGTTTCCAGAACACTACATGCTCTCCAGGTTGAGCGGATGTTGATCTGGCTTTGATCTCAATGTTATTTTGCAGCGTCAGAATCTCATCCTCAACAGCGGAGCTTTCCATGCCGCCAAAGTGATTTGACTTTGGCGGCAATGTCACCAACATCAACACTTGCACCACATGGATAACACACATAGCTGGCTACAGGCTCGATGGATGCAAAGTCACTTAAACGCCTCTCAAACTCTGAGATGCTCTGAACATGCCCCTCATAACGTGCACTGTCAAGCTGTGTCACACCTTTACCTTGGCTTCCTTCACAATATCGCCGTCTTTGAATGGCTTCTTGTGTTTAGCAAGGACGTGACTGACGCGATAGGAAGCAATAGTTGCGGCCTTACCCTGGGTCTTCGGTTTGGTGAAGATTGACTGCCGTGCTGCAAGCTGTGCTTTCATATCCCGCACTTTTGTGGCACGTAAAGGCTTTTAGCACCCATTGAGGGTGAAAATGGTAGGTCTTGGCTCGTTTCCCCTCAGCCATGTTAACGTTTAGGAGTGCGTAACCGCTCTGGTCGCTAGCTGCTAGCTACTGTTGACAGCTGTCAGCTTCCTGTCATGCATTTTTTAATATACAGAACACAAAACATATATTTAACAGCATAAAACTTCAACAAAGGCAATGCATATCCTAACAACAAAAACTTACAATAAAACCACACATATCCAACAACATAGCACAAAACAAAACATATCCAACGACACATAACTACAACAAAACAAAACATACAGTTACACATAAAAAAAACTTTTTTTTTTTTTTTTTTTTTTTTTTTTCATTTTTTCCTACACTCCTAGCGGTCGACTTGGGATCAGTCCGATCGACTGGTTGGGCACTCCTGCTGAAACCCATGAACTCACTGCACTGCACAGATGTGTTGCATGTATGACAGGTAGAGTTGAATTCCTCCAGGTGTAACCCCTAATTAAAAGAACGTGGGAGCAAGTAAAAATTACAACATCATTGCATTTGGTAGTTTTGCCTTTTTATTATAGCCTGTTATACATGCATCAGCAAGCTGTCAATTAGGCCCATTCTCTCACCCAGGAATAATTTGCCCCCCAAAAATATTTAGAGCTAATTAATTGTGCCATTTTAAATGTCCCTAAAATGTTGTAAATCCCTCTAAATATACTTTTAATTATCAAATTCCCTTTAATGATCTCCCATTTCTGATTTCCTCTCCTACAGAGTGTCAGCTCTGTATAGCAGACAGCTGTTAGCCAGGCTGAAGTGCTGCTTCACATCAGTATTACAGCCTCTCTCTCATACAGAGAGCCGTCAGCAAAATCTAACAGGTTTGATCGGTCCAGGAAAATCCTTTCACGCCGTAATGCTCTCCTCACGATTTGGGCTCCCTCTTCAATGGGATTCTCAATGATTGGGCAGGCCACGTTTTGGCAAACAGCTGATTGGCTTTCAGGATAGGTTTAGGATAGGTTTCCTGTCCCGATCAGAGGTGAACCAGCTTTGTGATACAGAAAATCCGGAGTGGAGCCTAAAGATATCTCACTAAAGCCTGAATCCTGCTTCATGATAAAGGCCTCTGTTCTCTACTGAGTGCACTCTTCTAGTTTTTTTATCATTATTTTTTAATCACTTAGATGCTTAATTGCAACCATGTAGCCCATTATTAGTCCTACTGACAACACTTAACAGTACTAGTGCTAAAACTACCCAACGTGTTGTTCCTGTTAGTGGTGATTAAGCACTATTTGTCTTCCAAACGCACCCACTGCTTCTATCGCTAATCCACCTTTCCAACTATTTCTTCATCTACAACTCTTAGTTTTCCCTGCCCTGTGCAATTTGCATGAGGACTTCTCCCAAACTGAGAACAGGATTTTCATGTAAAGGAGAACATAGTGAAGCAAGTTCCTATGTTGGAACCAAGGCCCTCTTTCTACATTATCTGGCATCATCCTCAGACATAGAGAGCATCACATCACCAGCCACTTCCGCACTGATCCTAATATGGATGTGCTGCAGGCTTCTGCTCAGCTACAGCAACGGGGTCAAATAGCTTTGACAAACAAAGAGCAGGAAATCAGGATCAATGCTGAAGAAAGAAGTTTCTACTGGATTCATTCATAAAATCATAGCATGGTTACTGACCTCATCTGACTATTCCAGGACTTTTTTTTTGTTTGTTTAACAAACTTGAAGGCACTAACTGGTGTGACTCAGAAGTGTAGGCTACTTTTCAAACATTGAATTTAGGGGAGACAAATCATCCAGAAATACAAAGTTCAGTGCTGCAGTTTTAAACTGTTTAAATTAAAAAACAGGAGACAGACCGATAATTTTCAAGAGTCTTCAGCTCTATTAAATAGTTGTTCGGTTGGTTCTCAGTTAGTGCCACGCAGAGGTCATGCCTTAGAAAACTGAGGAAAATCATTTAAGAAGCACCTAAATGCCATATATCCATATATCTTTTCCTTCTTTTCAACCTACTACTTATGACTGAAAGCTTGCAATAAACTTATATATGCACCAGTGGCGAACGGTGACGTTTTTATGTAGTCATGCTGTGGTCCCAATTTCATGCAAGCGCCCGCTTGCATGATAATAACCAGTTACAGAGTCAAGCAAATGACACATGAACATGCTCACAGTGTTACCAAAAAAATGTTGGAATTTACCATGAGATCGGAACTATTCGGACGTGCCACGGGGTGATGATAACACACAGCAGGGGTGTAAATAGAAGCTCCGTTAATTTTTATGTGGGAGTTAAGCCAATATGTTACACCAGTACTTATAAGTACCTTGGCTTCATTTTGGAGGAACATCTAAAATGGGAAGAAGGGATTAATACTGTTACAATTGGCCGTATAGTTCAATGTTTCTTGCATTATCCAATGTATTACATAGTTCAGGGCAGCTTGGCTGCTAAGCAGAGGACAGACACAGCAGGAGCCAGATGTACTTTCTCTATCTTGTTATTTAGGTCTGTTGCATTAGATACACGCCCAGTCAACATTCACACACATAGCATCACACATTCCAGAAACAAGGCATGGACAGTGGTTGGCCTGTCCATGTCCGGGTAACTGGCCAATTATTCTCGGTTGCGTTTAAGTCCAACCTATGTACGGGGCAGGCCCAAGCCCAAGAACATAAATGTGTATCATTTCCTGATATCGACGCTCACTCTGACTGAGATCCTGCGGGAGCTCTGTCACACTGAGACCAGCGCTGCCTTGCTTTATATGTGACCATAATAAATGTTGCATCAGAAAATGGAAGACTGACTCCGGTCTGTTCT
This sequence comes from Myripristis murdjan, assembly GCF_902150065.1. Taxonomy (NCBI): domain Eukaryota; kingdom Metazoa; phylum Chordata; class Actinopteri; order Holocentriformes; family Holocentridae; genus Myripristis; species Myripristis murdjan. Next base: position 6,564,329 of record NC_043996.1, read on the forward strand.
TGGGCTTTCAACAAAAGAATCGGGAGCTAACAATACCCTCTTAGATACAGCAGGTAGAGCTCTACGTCCGATTGTGAGTAAAATGAAGAAGTGCAAGGATCTGGGATATGCTACTTTTTCAAAGCTCTATGATGCCTGTGTCACCCCGGTTCTCTTATATGCAGCAGGAATATGGGGAAGTAAGGACTCACCCAGGGTTAATGCTATTCAAAATCGAGCTATACGCTACTTTTTGGGGGTGCATAAATTTACTCCTGTTCTGGCTCTCCAGGGTGACATGGGATGGGTTCCATGTCTGATAAAGCAGAAAGGGGAAATGATTAGGCTATGTAATCATTTGTCTTCTATGCCAGATGAAAGAATTGCCAAAAGTGTTTTTAACTGGGATAAAGCCAATAAATACCCTTGGTGCCCTGAACTGTCTGCTATTTTTAGTGAGATAGATCAACAACACATCTTTATTAACGGTCTGCAATGTAATGTTAATTTTGTGATGCATAAGTTAGAGAACACCTCTTTTTCATAACACCTGCAGTAGCCTAAATCGATGAAACATGCCAGGTTACTCAATTGAAGTTGTATTTTCACCCATTTCGATTGGCACGATGCAGATGAAAGAACAAACTAATGTTAACGTTCCCGTACTAGCTAGCCAGCTAACGACGTTAACGGTAGCTAGCTGTCAAGTGAATGACTTGCTGTTGCCGCTGAACATTTCAAGCGAGCTGCTACGTAGCTACTCGTGTTGCGCATGCGTCTTCTGAAAAGCTGATTCACAGGCAGCTTATTTTCCATTCAAAACGCCACGTACAGGAAACACCAGCTACAAAACTACTGTGAATACTCGGAATCACAGAGCACATGCGCGCGTCAAGCTGTCAACTTTCCAGCATTTCACTAGCAAATTGAGATAGATACGTGTATATAGGCAGTGGTTTGCAACCAAAATGATAGAAATAAGGTATATTATAAAAGGACACACTAGGAGAACAACATTTTAAAGATTTTAATTGAAGGACTTGGGCATGTGCTGCATTAGCTTATCATAATAGCTTATTATGACCGCTCGCCCCTGATATGCACAGTCTTTTAGTGTGCCGTTGCTGTTTTGTTGTTTTCCTTAGTCCCTAAGTTCAGCTCCAGCACCTTTTCTAAGCATACAGCTTATGGATGAGCGGTGGCTTTTTCTCACTGACCTACCACCTATTCAAAATATTCAAACTTTCGGTTGCCCTGATAGTGGGATCAAATCTTGCCCAAACCCTTTTAGTCCAGTAATTTTAGGCCAAAATTGGGGTCAACCTAGGACAAATTGCAAGAGAAGCAAACTCAACTGATTTTGTATCCTCAGTTTGTCCTGAGTGAGGGAAAAAAAGTCCCAAGAAATCCCATTGGTGGAAAGTTTTGAAAATCACCTATTTATGACCACATATTACCAAAAAACACTGTTTTTAAGACACGGGAAAGGGGTTCAAAATTAATTATATTCAAAATATATATAGTAACCTTGAATTAAAAGGTTACTATATAACAGTGAATTAAAAGGTTACTATATATATAGTAACCTTTTAATCCACTGTTTAAATATCTGTTCTGGCATTTATTCCTCATATTCCTTATTAGCGCATATCAAATCAGATAATGTGTGATATGCATGTGTAAACAGAATAATTCAAAAAACTGGTAATTGACTTTTTTTCTTGTCTTTGTGTGTGTAATCATCTTGTGAATTTTTATAGTGATATCTGAAAGTAAAATTTTGATTCCTTTCCCCTGTGTGTTAAAAACAGTGTTTTTTGGTAATATGTGGTCATAAATAGGTGATTTTCAAAACTTTCCACCAATGGGATTTCTTGGGACTTTTTTTCCCTCACTCAGGACAAACTGAGGATACAAAATCAGTTGAGTTTGCTTCTCTTGCAATTTGTCCTAGGTTTTTTCATAAAATGACTGGACTATTTGCTGCATGTCATTGTCATGTTTCACTGTCTGTTTAGTATTTTATTTTCTCCCTCATGTTTCATGTCTTGCAGTTCCTGTTTTATTTTGTGATCACTCATCTCTGCCTCTGTTCCAGGTTCCTGTCTGCCACGCCCCCTCCTCGTCTGTGTTCACCTGATCCCTGATTGTATCTCCCGCACCTGTGTCTAATCACTCCCATTAGTCCTAGCTTATATTCCCCCTTTGTGTCTTGTCTCGTCGCCAATTCATTGTAGCTCTCAGCTCACGTACCAGCGTTATTTCACAGCCATAGTCATAGTCATTGTTTCTGAGTGTATGATCCTTGCCTGTATTTCGACCTTGCCTTTTGCCTCACGTTTTTTGGACACCTCTGCCTGGTTTGATTGCCTACCCGTGTACCAACCTCTGCCTGGTAAAAAAAAATCTGCTTTTTGAATCTGGTCTTTGTTGTGCATTTGAGTCCTGCTTTCTCTGTGCTACATTTATGACAGTCATCCCTTCTCTCTGCCCTGTCCTTCCTTTGAACCTCTCCACTGTGACTGTCTAATAAAGCAGAAATGCCCATAAAAAGTATTAAATCTCTAAAGGGCTTAGAACATTTTGTAACGTTTCCTATAATATTCACTCTGATTCCAATATGTGTCTATTAGTTTGCTTGACACAACACATGAAAAATATTTGCTTCCAAATGTGATGTAATTTGGCCCTCTGCTGGAAAGGAACATGTGACATTTCAAATATCCAGCATGGCATAAGACTGAAGGAGCTGTGTCTCTGATATAAACAACACAGAATTATAATGTTCTCCTGTTTTGTATGTGATGGTATTTTGGAAACCCTGAAATACCTAACAGACATAAATCGCAGAGTTATAATTGATACAGCACTACAGAACTGATTTTTTTTTTTATATATAACAAGGTTTATTTCTACATTTTTGTTAATACAACTTAGACAATTCACTGTTTAACACATTTTGACAAGTAGATATCCCCCCTCCCCCCACCCAAGGTAACATTCAGAGAGTATATAACTTAATTATACTACGATAATAAATAAGTCACTATAAAATACATAAAAATAAATAAAATAAAATAAGAAATGATGAAAACAATAACAATCATAACAATAATATAATAATATATCATTGTTATTAATGGTCAAAAGGTCAAACTGGAGACGAGAGAGCAGCATATTATTGGTGCCACACAGGTTGAGGATGGATGGATGAACTGTTGGTCTCTTTAGAAGGTGCCACAAGATGAACAAAAGGAAAAAATATTAGCAAATGCAAGGAGAAAAAACACACCAGTGTACCATCTGCTGCAGCAGAGGTCGAGTTTTAATATTGAGTTGATTTTCAATAATAAGGTAAGGCACTCTTTGGATGTAAAACTTGGCCATAATAAAACAGGCCACAAATAACAACATGTGAGCCTCGGAGTACATGAACCTGTTACCTGCAGGAAGAGAAATGAATGCCTTCTTTTAATGGAGATGCACAAAATATGAGGTTTAACAAATGAAGATGCACTCCCTGGGGATTGTAACTGAGAAGTGGCAACAGGGGAAGGCAGACTCCATGTAAGATATTGTTACCAAAGAATAAAAAGGTACTATTAACAACTTACCTGAAGAATACAATTCACCAGAATAAAGAATAAAACTACAAGCAGAAGATTTCTGAAGCCATATCAAGACATTTTAGCTGAAGAATAGAGGCACTGTCAGCAACTTACCTGAAGAATGCAGCAGCCTGATCAACAAAACTTTTGATTTTTCATTTTTAGATAACATGAAGCTACACTTGCTGTACGCAAAAACAACAAACTCTCTCTCTGGTGATTCCTCTCTCCAGCTCTCCAGCAGGTTGAAAAATACCAGAATTATCATTTAATGATTCCATTTGCCACGACTAGCTGTGATTGGCTGTTAATACTGCAATGAATTTAATTTATTACTAACCTTCTGTCTGTTTTAATTATCATTTTATTGACTGTTTTATTTTGTTTATCTGATAATAATGATGTATATGTTACCCTTGAAACGTATGTGTTGTGTTGAAGCTCAATCAATTCTGCTTTCATTGTATTTGATTGTATTGTATTTTGTATTTTATTTGATTGTAGTATTTTTTTTGAGTTTGTTAAGGAGCGAGTGGCTGTTGGAGAGCCAAGACCACCAGTGAGGACCAGTGACGGTGTGCGCCTCGTTCTGCTGCTGCACCTGGTGGTGTCCTCAATGTAGCTCCTCTGTAAGAGACACAAAATAATACTCAACATGCACGCACCGCTGGGGCAGAGATCACACATGGACACTTTAAGCTGAATGATCCAGCAAACCAAACTCTCTTTGCCTGAGTTAACTTGGCTAACTTTATTGGCTTACAATGTAATGCTATGCTAACATTACTGACAACACTGCTTGCATACTTACTGGATCTTTTACACTGAGGAAGTACAAGAGGGGGCTGGAGGGGCCTCGAGGGACGGGTAGGACTCTGGGCTCTACGTGGCCCTTCCAGGCCCAGGATTAGCCCTCTTTGAGCACTGGGAGGGCAGGGAGGGCAGCAGCTCTGGGACAAAGCTGGCATACCAGGTACGGGCCACAGAGGAGAGGGTGCCACTCTCAGCCCTGTAGGTGCTGGCTGTGCTCTGGGCCCTGGCTGCAGCTCCATTGGACCTGGGCTTGGTTACCATCCTGGCCCTCTTGCTGTCAGGCAGGCCTGTATCTCTGGCACTGTGAGAAGAAGAAGTGAAATCAATAAATTACTGATGCAGTATGTGTGTATTACACACGGACATCCCCATCCCAAACTGAAACCACTGAAAGACAAACTAGGTTATGACAACAGATTATTTATATTTAATTGTGTCCGTTGATGATTTAATGTTAGTTTCTCACTAGTCAAATGTAAACTGAATCTGGAATAGCCACTGGAATAATTATTTCACAGAGTGGTTCATCGCTTGGACATGGTTTACTTTCTGCTGACTGAAAGCAAATGGAGCCTCACAGTGTGAGATGCAGGTGAGCTTACCTGTGTCTGTCATCCCCACATGGCAGATCAGCCCTCTTCCTCTTCTTTTCTGCCCTGGCCTGGTGTGAGGGCCCCTCTCCAGTCTGCTCCTCAACCCTCCTCCTTTTCACCTGAGGTCTGGATTGGGACTCAGATGTTTGATTTGACCCAGGCCCCTCAGTGGAAACGGGTGGGGCCACCACAGAGTTGCTCTGCACCAGTGTTCTGGGTGAGCTCCTCTTCCTCTTGCTGGTGCTAGAGGGATGTGGGTTGGCGCCCCGTTGGGGTGCCTGGGCCAGGCTCCTGTGACCGGAGGGCTGAGCCTGGAGGGGTTTACTGTGCTCAGCCTGGCCTGGCACAGACAGTCCACCAGAGCTTCCCTTCCTCTTGGTGGTGGCAATGGGGTTTGTGCCCTGTCGGGGTGCCTGGGCCGGGTCCCTGTGCCTAAAAGCATGACCCTGGTGGGGGTTGCTTGGCTGGGCAAGGCAGGCAGTGGTGGAGGAGGCCTGCTGGGGCCGGGATGGCTGGTGGGTGGACCAGGACATAGTGTTCCCACGGTCAGAGGTCTGATGACAGACAGCCATCATCTTATGGCAGGGCTGCACACTGGAAGAAAACATAAAACTAATGAATCAGATATCTTCATCACAGAGATATAAAGGGATAAAATGGAATGATGTTTATTACTTAGAGGCACAAAATGTCTGGCTTTCAAAACTGACCAGCCAGACCATACTGTGTTTGGAAACAAATGCTCTACACCTATTTGAGTCACAAGACAATCCATCCAAGACAATTTCAGCCCTTTCCATACACCCAAAAACCCACTGCATTTTCAGCTGCTCATTTGTGGAAGCCAGTGCTGTAAGCGAGTGCCCAGCATTACATCACATGTCAGCTGGGGAGGCTAAAAACCTTGGCTTTCAAGACCAAAATGCAAATGACAAAGCAATAGTCCCACAGCATCATTGGCACTGAGGGATCATTCAGAGTGGAGCACTTCTCCCCTCCAGATTGAGCCACACTTTAAACTCAGCAGGACAGAGCTGGAGGAGGTCTAGAGCTGGTCTGATCTGCCACCTTCAGCTCCAACTCAAACAGTTGAAGTGCTGGACATGCAATTGTTGATACGATATCCAGTGTAATAGTATTGTCAGTCAAAAATGATTTAATGGGCCTCTAACACAGACTTACTTTGGCCTGTGGGGGATGAGCTCCTGTAGGTGGCTCATGCTGATGAATGGATGCTGCAGGAGCTGTCTGGGTGTTATTCTTTGGTTAGCATCCAGCTGCAGCAGCTTCTTCAGCATGGCCACGAACCGACACAGATCACTTGCCATGTTGCCTGCTGATGTCCCACGTCCGGACCCACTGATCTGAAGGTTAAAAAAAAAAGAGATAAAGAATATCTGAAGTTTCATTCCTGGTTCATAACAATATGGAACCAGTCAATCAGACTTCCTGGAAATTGATGTGATTGTATGAAATGAGCTGGTGTTCAGTTCCTAGAAGTGGGAGAAACAGAAGAAACCACCTACCTGCTGAAGGTCTTCCAGGGACCTGAGAGGCTGCGTCAGGGTCTCTCCTGACCAGGAGACATTGTCCCCATAGTACTCTGCTGGTGTCTAAACACAGACAGTGTTGTCGTTAGCCATTTATCCTAAATACAGTAAAGAACACAGATCGACGAATAGACAGATAGACAGAGTGGTGGTACCTTGAGTCTCCATTGATGGTGGTTGGTGCTGGATTTGCAGAAAAACATGTTTGTTCTGCGTCCACAATGGAGTAGGTGGTCAGGCAGAGGACCCTGAGTCCGCACTATGAGGCTGAACTGGACATACAACACAAAGTCAGGTGACACTGAGGCTTTGACTTTCAGTCACTTTCTCATCTGTATATCGATATCTAAATCTATGCTGTGCAGCACACTCACAGACACACACAAACACACACACACACACATCTATTTATATCTGTATCTGTATATACTTTATCCATTGAAGATGTATTGTAAAAAACTTGGTGTTGGTTTGTTTGAAAGAAAACAGAAAGAGCTTCTTAAATTTAACCTAAATTAATCTATGACCATGGAATAGGAAATGCCAATTTAGCCCAAATCAATCCTTTGTGTATCTTTCTTTGACTGTATTTCAAAACATACAATTTCATACATTTCAAAATGGGAAATAAAAAGCCGATGAGGATAGACGGTGAAGGAAACAAATTCAGTTGGAGACTTACCATTTCATATTCGTTCCTTCCCGGGTAGAGCGGCTGACCAAGGAACAGTTCAGCAGCGACGCAGCCCAGAGACCAGACATCAATGGCCTCTGTGTAGGGAAGACCCAGCATGACCTCCGGGGATCTGAGAGAAGAGCAACATCATTTAGAAGATTCCAGCACGCACACATCCACCACAAAACACTGAGAGGTGGCAATCTCAACAGGCGACATGAATCCACCCATTGGAATAATGCTACCATCAGTCAAGTTATTATTGATGTTCATAAAAGTGATGGAACAACCAGCCATGAAAACTAGAGTACGATCAGAGAGCTGAAATGGTGTCAGTTACTCACCTGTACCAGCGGGTTTGAATATAGGACCCCGACCTGGCCCCTGAGGTCTCAAAGGCTGAGCCAAAATCAATGATTTTGACCTTCAGGGGCTGCCAGACATGGTCCACCATCATTATGTTATCTGGCTTCAGGTCAGAGTGTGTGATCCCAGCACTCTTCAGATGTGCGAGTGCTGTGGCCAGCTGAAAAGTCAGGACAGTCACAGACATGGATTTTATGACAGAGTCGACTGTGTTTGAGCAACATCCATTCTGAAACAGGAACTAAGACCATACCTGATGCATTATGGGTCTGATCTCGCTCAGGGAGAGACCCCGGAAGCCCCTCTGCTTCAAGAAGTCCCGGAGACTGATGTCCAGCATCTCGAACTCCAGACAAAAGTGTCCTCTGTGATTGAAACAGCCGTTCCACCTCATGAGGTTACACTTGTCTGGGTCCAGAGCTCGGAGCTTCTTCAGCATGGAAACCTGGAGGAGATGTGACGTGTCCAAGAAAGAGTTTTACATATGGAAAGTTCACTTGGGAACAAGGTCTTTCACAACTCAAGCCTAATGTAATATCTTCCCATTAGTGCAGAAAAAAAACATTCATAATAATGTGCAGGTAACTGTGCTATAATCACTGTTTATTTATAACTATTTAACCATAACACTTTTTCCCTCTTTTTAATTAACTGCATTTACAATAAATAAATTCTCATCTTTTTCAGTTGCAGCACTCGTCTTAATGGCAAAAACTGTGAAATAATAATAGGCTGATTGTTCATGGATTTTTGGCAATTACTGTATTACATTTGGTTTTCACACTTTTGAAAACTATTTGTCTCCTCACTCTTGTAATAAAGTGGGGTAATGTAATAATTATAAGATGTTAATCAAAATGTAGTACATGTCATGGGTACAAATTCAACACAGCTCTTATTTTTGCTTTTTTCAAAAAGGCTATTCATATTTTCCAAAGGGATTTTGGCCTGTACAACAAACACTAATCTATGGCACACACACTGAAGCAAAACAGTGACTTCGGTCACGTTGCGTCCTCTGGCTGGGCAGAGCTGCTTCTATGAATATATAACATTGACATGAATGAATGAATTGAATGAATTAGTTTATTTCGGTACATTTCAAAGACTGATTTCTCAGTTAGACTATGTAACCGAAAGGGTGTAGGTAGAAGCAAACCTTATATAATCCTACCCCTTTTACCTTACAAAGTTACACTCGTCACAACAAATACATAAAGAGCAATGCGCAAGAATTTGAAATTTAGCATATCAGTAAACTTAAATTTCCCATCATAGCAAAATAAAGAATAGTGCATAGCGCACAACCCAAAAATAACAGCACAGAACTAACAAACTTAATTTTCCATACTATAACGAGAAATGATTTTGTTTTTATAAAGTCTTTTGAGGCTGACTAATGTGCAACATAATTTAACATAACTACACAGTGTTACAAGCGTGGTGCAACTTACACCTGCACCAGGCAAGATTTGAATGTAAAAATCCACCTGTGTTATCAGCCCAATTGAATGTCTGTCCCTTTGTGAGGGTTGAAGTCCTCAAAATTCACAGTCTCCTTTTTTCATTTGGTGCCGTCAGTGTGCACAGTGGCCTAGTGCAGCTTTAAAACCCTTATTTGTTTTCTCACCTCCAGCTGGGCATCACGCATCGCCTGCTGCCGCTTCTTCATTATTTTGATGGCCACCATCTTGTAGGTGTCCAGCTCCACACACCTGGTGACCTTCCCGAAGCTGCCTTCTCCCAGGAAGTCCAGCACCATGTAATCTGAGGAGCCGGATGAGAGCCGGTCTCCTCTCTGTATCTGGAAGTCCTGGCCTGGGACAGAGAAGGACAGGTTTCTAGCCATGAACGGAGAGGACACCTGCTACTGGGAACTCCATCTGTCCATGGATCAATCTGACTGCTTTCTACAACTCATGTCAGTGACCAGAAGCTCATTTCATCATCAGTAAAACACTTTGTGCATCAGCTTCCACCTAATCCAGCTGCATTTACTTGATATGAGTCCCAGTCAGCAGTGTCAGTCTGGATCTTTGAGAGCATTGTGTTTTTGGTGCTAGACGACAGAAAAACCAACAGAACAAATACACTTACCTTCCATGTCACTGGATTTGACTACAAGATTTTCTCCAACCATGTATGCGCAAAATGGTAAGGTTGCTGTAAAAAATGTTGCTGCACACTCTCACCAAGTTGAACTGACTGAAATCTCTCCAGTAAAGTTGCTTTATGGGGAACCTATGGAACTTATGGCACTTATGACGTCACAATGCCAACTCCTGTTTGGTCACAGAACAATGATTCTGTTCTGATCTTAGAGCCTCTGAATTTGATTTACCTGTAAACACACATTCACTGTGCACTGTTTAGGCACTAGCTGACTGGTCACCAAATCATTTCACCTTTCCTTTCCCTAAACTCCACAGTAGACCCTTCAATCAGATATGGGATGTAGTCACAAGCGCTGCTCAGCAGCATGTTCAGGGGATAGTTTGCGTTTTTGGACATGGAGTCATATGAAATCCTCCCCGGCAGTGTAGTGCATGAAAAGGTTTTTTTTTTTTTTTTTTTTAAAGTGTCCCCTGAGCAAAGCTCTGGTCTCCTGAAGTTTTGAAATAGGTACTTCTGGCTAGTTTGCTGGGGTCACAAAAATAAAAAGTTTTACTTCTCGAATTTACATGCATTCAAAATGGTGATAAATTTCTGTCATAAAACCAACTGTGGGCAAAAACTCAGACTTCACAATCACTAGGCACCATTTTCGCTCCATCAGTATCAGTAGATATGAGTAGGCCAGGCTCGTATTGACACAGCTTTTTTTTCTGACAGAAAACAGAGGCACATGCAAGGCCCTGCAGGCAGTCTCAATCCAGACAATAATAATAATGGCCAATCATATAACGTTATATTATGAAATGCTTCACTAGTCTGATGATCCTGTGTGATCAGCTGATCATACTAGTTGACTCTTGTTAGCCACTTCAGCCAAACTGTAATGCTGGTTACCTTCTAACCAGACAGTAAGCCATCTTATTAGCTGGTAGCTGGTTTTCTTACCAGGGGGGCTGGCACAGCAGTGCTCCTCAAAACATGTTGTTTCCTCTGTCCTGGCCATGTGGGCACATAGTCATCCTTGCTGAAATGTGCTCTACACACACAAAGTTTTTTAACTTCTTGCCATCTTGGTTTCGCTGCTCAAACAGACTCCAAGAGGCCAAAGTTGTTGAAGATGATAGTCGGTGTTGGTTTTGTTATGCAAATGTATTACTATTTAGAATGCATGTTGTTTTGAGAAGCAAAACTTTTGACTTTTGTGACCCCAGCATACTTCAGGAGGCCAGAACGTTACCCAAATCTCTTTTCATGCACTACATTGCCAGGGGAGGATTTGATACAACTTCATGTCCAAAAATGCAAACTATCCCTTTAACTGATACCCAAACTGCACATTATAAAATCATGTTAAAACATTTTCACAGCACTGAAACACATATAGTCTGGATATATGTGACAGGTAAAATTCAATTCAATTCAATTCAATTCAATTCAATTCAATTCAATTCAGTTCAATTTTATTTATTTGTATAGCCCAGAATCACAAATTACAAATTTGTCCCAAAGGGCTTTACAGAAAAATACAACATCCTCTGTCCTTAGACCCTCACATCGGATGAGGAACAACTCCCTAAAAAAAAAAAAAAAAAAGACAAAGCTCTACATGAAAAAAAAAATACACAGGGCTGGTAAAATTCACTAGCACATGTCTTGAGGTAAGGACTAATGCTGTGTGACTTGGACAGTTGTATTCTTTAAATCTGCAGTGTTTGCATTTAAACAATGAAAACTAAATCTTCTTCCTCCTTCTGTCTTCTTCCTCCTGCTGGCCTCAACTCAGTCAGTTGTGAGTCCACTGTCCTCTGCAGACAGAGCAAAACAACAGATTTTAACACACATCCGCTCACTGCGAGAGGCGCAGTACAACACACAGGCTAATGAAATGGAAATGTCACAAAAAAAAAAAAAAAAAAAAAGCTTACCACCACTGTCTTGGTCTTTTAACTCTCTGTCATCAACTATTTTTTCACTTTGACGGAGCTAATGACTTGATGATCTGTCTCAGTCTGGGTAAGGCAGAGAAAGGGTATTTTGCCCAAAATTTTAGAATACTCCTTTAACTTGAGGAAACTGCTTAAACTTAACCAAACTATGAAGTAGATGCATTTTATGGACTGGATGCATTTGTCACTAATGTGGTTTCAGTCCAAAGAGATATTTTTCAGACTATTTTCGATTTTGGAATAATGGACATTTGTTTTTGAGATAATAGGCCATTGGACTAATGGGCTTTTGGTCCAATATGGGACATTTTTCAGACTACTGGGATTTTGGAAAAACAGGCCCTCTGACCAATGGGCAGTCCCTGGAGTGAAACAGCCCTATGTCAGAAAATAGTCCCCGAGGAAACATTTTACACAGTGGATTAATAAAATAAGTTCCGTGGTTTATGAATGGAGACGACTTTGTTAGCCTCCAAACATTATAATGTGGGTGTCACAACCAAAATTCATATTTAAAAATCAAGGGGTTTTGATGATATGATTTGTTACACTGTAAAATGTGGGTGAACTGCAGTAAACAGGCCAAAGATTCAAAATCAGCGGTGTGGTCCTGGAACTTTTGAGTCGTTTTGTTTGTTTTATAGGTCGCCAACCTTGCTACATAATGTGCAAACTCTTGTGTGTGTAACGGCTTGCTTACACACATGGTTGTTAACAGTGCAGTATGTGCATTGAACTCAAGAGCATGACTGCTCGGTGAGACTGAGGAGTATCTCGTCGGGCGAGTCAAGCCAAAGCGGAAGTACTTTGTGGTGAATCCTCTCGCTTCACCTCGACCGACACTCTCTGCTTAAATCCCACGGTTCTTTGCGATATTCCGGTTCAGGGAGGCGTGACAGAGCCGTAATGATTTTCATGTGTCTATAGCCTGCAGGCGTTTATACCACTATAAAGAAATAAGCCCAACAACGAGCAGTGACCTTTCCGACAACGACACCAGCCTTTCAGCGAGCCTTTTCAAGACGTCAGCCCTAACAGCTGCAGGAGAAAGGTATTTTTTTTTTTTATCTTTGGTAGCCTTTTCATTTATAGCGGATAACCTTCGCTTTCCACTCACAATACAACTTGCTAACATTTTTTTTAATAGCGCTGCTTTTATAACGGGACTGTTACGCAGAACTGGCTGTTATTTGTAGTCAATAGTGATTATATTTAATGTTTATTCCCACATTACCACGTAGAAAAATCACTGTTTTAAAGAGTTGACGACATTCTCCACATTTTATGGTGTTTATATTTGGTGTGACGTAGCTGCTATTCATCTGCTTTTAGCCTCCTAATCAATACTTTTGCTATGGAGAGGGGGAACACTTCTCTAAAAGTTGTTCAGGAGCTTTTCTTTTTCGCAGGCGTGATGAAACCACAGTCCAGCCTTAATGTAGTATGCATTAATCCCAGTGTATTAGTGTAGGCTTGGAGCATGGTGTTGGATAATGATGATTTCACCTATTGCATAACGGGGGAACGCTGCTATGTGAACTCTGGACACTGTGTGGCAAGAAGCAGCTTTTGACACACTTCAGCCAGTTTCTAATTGATCTCTGTTCATCTTCTGTGTATTGCAGGCCTATGTCCAAAACGAGAGAGCTCATAACTGTGTATATAGATGGATGGACTTTACTGATCCCAACTTGGAAGATTCACAGATATTATAGAAGACCACACAAATTATACTCCTCAACACTAGAAGAGAGAAATAAACAAAAATAATCTTTAGAAAAAATTATTTAACACAAGTAATAATAAATGAGGTGGATCAATACCAAAAAATAGAAGAGAAAAGAAAAAAACATGTATACCTTATCAGAGTGATAAGAATAAAATAAATCTATCGAATAGAATATGTATATATGAAATAGTACACTCAACAATATAATAAATAGCACACAGGATAACATACTAATACAGTGAGGAAAGATAGGAGTATAAATATGTGCAGTTCATTATGAATGTAGTTACTGTCAGAGCAAACAAATTGTGGCACGGTTGAGACAGGAACTGTGGTCATGTGGTCGATCTGAATCCTTGGCTGTCTTCCTCTCCAGAAGATGGCCCTGTCTGGCTGGGTGTGTGTGGTGACCGGGGCCTCCAGGGGCATCGGCAGGGGCATCGCTCTCCAGCTGTCCGAGGCAGGAGCCACCGTCTACATCACCGGGCGCCAGGAGAAGACTCTGAAACAAACCGCCGCAGAGGTGAAATGTGGTGCTGTCACTTCCTCAGGGCCGCATGAAGCTCACGGGACGGCTGATCACCGGCACCGGCCTCCCGTTAACCTGTGATTTGTGATCAGTATGGCAAATCTCTAAAAAATGCTGGATGACTGACTTCTTGTGTGTTCCTGGCTACAGTGTGGGTGTATTTTTTAATGTCAGGCTTTGGTCCTTGTATTCACATTTTGATTTTTTTTTTTTGTTCTGACACAGGTTAAGGAAAGGGGCGGCTACTGTGTGCCTGTTGTCTGTGATTCCTCAAAGGACAAAGACATCGAAGAACTGTTTGAACGGATCGAGCGTGAGCAGAACGGCAGGCTGGACATCCTGGTTAACAACGCCTACGCCGGGGTTCAGGTTGGTGTCACCATCGCATGGAGAGCAGCCACTTAATGTTATATTCTATCTTAGAGACGTGCAGTGTGCCCCGTGTAATGAAGCGATGTGATTGGGAGCATTAAAGAGATAAGGCACCAACTTTAAACTGTCCACTGTGCGATTCCCCTCACAGCAAATTGTCTCTGTGATATTGTATTCCAGACTATTTTTGAGAACATGGGGAAGAAGTTTTGGGAAACCGATCCGTCTATCTGGGATTCCATAAACAACACAGGCCTCAGGTAGGTCTCTGTGCTTCGTCATGTCGGATTAGTCATGGCCGACTGATTGCTCAGTCATTTCCTCCTCTCTCATTCCAGTTTCCCGGACTCTGTTATTCACATATTTTTCTGTTCTTGTTCTGTGGAAATTCACTCCTGCATTAGCGCTTATTTCAACAAGCATAAAAGCGCTAGACTGGAAACGGAGGCTATGCAGCATTGTGAAATGTTTCCTCTATGATGTGTCGTTCATGTCTAAGATTATCCTGACAGGCGCATTGAACGTCTGCTAACAAGCACATTTGTTTGACTTGTTTCAACATTTATTCTCCTTTCAGGGGCCACTACTTCTGCTCAGTTTACGCCTCCCGCTTGATGGTGGCACAGGGTCGCGGGTTGATAGTTGTCATCTCGTCTATGGGCGGGCTGAGATACCTCTTCAATGTGCCATATGGTGTTGGTAAAGCTGCAGTACGTTCTCTGCTTCTAAAGCTTGACCGTTGCATGATCCCGTTTTAATTGGTTGAGTGAAAGTATGGCTAAAAGTTTCCCCCCACAACACTTTTTCCAAGACAAAAATAAAACTTAATTTTCATCAACAAATAAAAGATGTAAAGACAGCTTCTGACCTCAGTTTGGAAGTGATAGATACACTGACAAACTTAACTTTGGATATTACAGTATAAGAACAAAAGCTATACAAAATACAAGAAGCTATAATGGTGAATGTAGATCAATGTAAGGATAAAGGTCACAAACACATACTTTAATGAAGGATTTACAGGGAAAAATGTGAAAAATGATTGAATAGAATTAGATTACAGCGTTCACTCAAGACTACAACCACTTGGAAGACTTTGTCAGCAAAAATAGACTAAAACTAACAAAATTCGAATAAGTAAACTGACTCAAAATAAACTGCATTGCAACGTATCTCTGTGCCAGAAGAACCCGTTTTAAAGTGTGGTTTCTTTGCAGTGCGACCGGCTGGCGGCGGACACGGCGGTGGAGCTGAAAAGCAGAGGGGTGGCTTCTGTCAGCCTGTGGCCGGGGGCGGTGCAGACAGAGCTGGTGTCTCAGTTCATACTGGAGAAAGACACGCCGCCGGGTGTCGATCCCAAGGTAGACTGTCTTTTAGATAACACAGCCGCACTCAGAGGTACGCTCCCTTCACAGCTGCGCTTTTATTCATGTACGAGTTTCTCTCTCCCGCAGTTCAAGGAAGTCTTTGCCAGCGGGGAAACCACAGAGCTGAGCGGGAAGTGCATTGTCGAACTGGCAAAAGGTAGGATTACAACAGACGCGCCTCACCTGACAGCAAAACTGAATGAGCAGGCAGGCTTTATTTTGTCTATTTTTTTGGCCCTCCTTCACACACATTTTGATATTTGGGAAACAAACAAAACAACTTTTAACCGCCACATGATTAGTGTGCTCATTAAATTAATTAGATATATATTTTAGCTGGTCCTACCGCCTAGCAACACCCTAACAACCATCCACAACACCACAGCATCCGCCTGCCAACCATCCAGGTCACTGTCGCAACCACACAGCAACACCCTAGCAACCACCCTCAACACCATTGCAGTACACATTTTTACGCATTCAGATTGAGGTATTTAAATGGAAAACTACGATTTACTCATACTTTCTTCTAACGTTTGATGAGGGTGATCAAGTATTTAGTCATCACAGTAATTCACTTAAATGTTATTTTTCTCTCTCTCTGCCTTAAAGATAAAAATCTGATGTCACTGACGGGGAAAGTCCTGATGACGTGTGACCTGGCAAGGCGCTATGGGATACAAGATATTGATGGTAAATGTATTAATGCTTTTCTAACTTTCGATGTTGTTAGAGTTTCAAGATTTGAACTATTGAGTGCCGTCACATCATTTTAGTATGTTGTCAGCAAAATCACGTCATTCCAGCATTTTTCTTGTTTGTTTTATTGCAGGTCGGAGTGTGACTGACTACACCTCCCTAAAGTTCCTCCTGACCCAGGTCCCGTACCTCTCGTGGCTCTCCACCGTTGTGCCCTCATTTCTGCGGATGCCACGTTTCATGCTCACCCTTGCAAGCGGGCGATTCTGAACCCTCCCTAACTCAATACTTAGAAGTGGCCGCAAAATAGCGAGTTTGGACTGACTCTTATCAAGCTTTAAATGCAACTACACCCTCACCGACCAGGGCAGCGGTCAGTCACATGGTTGTGACTGGTTGCTAAAAGGGGACAAAAACACTTTCATTTCAATGCAGA
This sequence comes from Myripristis murdjan, assembly GCF_902150065.1. Lineage (NCBI taxonomy): Eukaryota > Metazoa > Chordata > Actinopteri > Holocentriformes > Holocentridae > Myripristis > Myripristis murdjan. The sequence continues at coordinate 6,581,107 of NC_043996.1, forward strand.
TGTCAAAGATTTAGTCTGGCCTGCATGAAGGAGTCTTAGATAAGCTTACATCATGAATGTGATTCAGTAATAATTTCCATAACATGAAGGGTGGTCCTGATGATTTTTTGTATTTTAACATTAATACTAACAATTGTTGAAGCAACAGAATGTGAAAAATAGGAGTGTGTATGTGATATATTTATAAAGAAATATTTTTTACCAATATCTAGAATGTTTGAATAAATCAGACACTGTGCAGAAAAAAAAATAAAACTGGCTTATTGTGTACAGATTTGTTCACATGCCTGTTCTCTTTTTCCCACCACAGATTGCTTTCAGACTAATGATTTTTTTTAGAGTAATGACGTAAATGTTTGAGATTTGTTTTTGATGCATTTGTATGTGAACCCTATTTGGCAGATTTTCTTTTCACTCATCCCCCTCCACTAGGAAGTGAGAGGAGGTCTAGCTCGGAAAAGCATGCTTGCCCCAGGACCGTGGCAGAGCAGATTCTTGCAGACACGGGGGCTTTAAACTCAGGCGTCCTGAATCAGGGCAGCCACCTTGCTCTCACTCTGCTCTTTGAAATAAGCTATTGAACTGCGTAAATTACATTGATTAAGGAGAAAACTATCTCTGAGGCACTTTGTGGCAGCTCTGCTTTACCTTTCCACCTTAGTTAGGATAGAGAAAAAATGGCTTGTAAGTTGACTTTGGCCAAAATGTACTTTTTCAGGCATATAATAGTGTTTGAAGCTACATACTGTGTCTAAATACAAGATCAACATCATTTTATTGCTTCATATTTCATGACTTTTCCTATTTTAAAGGGAACTACTGGGTAAACATAAAATGAACATGCTGATATGTTTTCGATGTCCTGGACACATTTTGTACACATCAGTGTTTCTTTGGTGTCAGTTTGACCTCAGGCTTTTGTGGCTGTATAAAACATAAGAAATATCAACATTTTACACACATTGGTTTTAGTCGTTCTGGATTACACTGAGGAAATATAACATGCCATTTATAATCTTAAAAAACTTCTCCCTGCTTGAAAGCTCACCTAATATCACCACAGCTGTAGTAGAGCGAGAACCACTGATAGTTAATGTGACATTTGGGAGGGAATAACATAATTCCTACAAGAACTTTGATGTTTAAGGAGGGTTATGTTTTATTTAAAGGGCTATTTCAGTAGTCAGCAGGACACATAAAGTACCTGACATAAGCCACATAAGCTTGGGTAGCAGTTTTTATTATGATCATTTTCTGGAGGTTTAATTTACTGGGGTTAAATTGGCCCCGACTGATAAAATATGTTAGTAAATTTGAAGGCAACAGGAGGGTTGTTTTTTATCTGTTCGGTAGTTTTCAGAGAGGGGTAGAAGGACCCTGAGGATTTTGTGGGAGGACTCTAGAAAAATGAGAATTAGTCCAATTATTTAATTAACTCACAAACGTTAAGTGGGATTAGGATAAAAGAATGGCTGTTTTGGATATCCAGCCTACAGGAAAGATAGGTGTGCACAGGCTATATTCTGCAGTAATACTCTCGGGAGATGGGGCATCCTCAGACAAAATGTCATCAAGACGGGTGTTGTGGTCTCGGCGTGCATGTAGCGAGGTGGGGTGGACATGAAACTGTGTGGGAACCCCTGCATTAGCCTACTGCCAGGGCTTTATTATACAGGCGCCTCCTTCCGCCAATCCCCGGCCTGCTTTTGCGGGCTGGCACACCCTCCGTGCCGTCACTGAGGAGAGTCACTGGGGCCTGCTGGGCTTCCTGGTCCTCTCGGCTCCGCCTCGCCTCGATCTGGCCGGACAGGGGAAACACTTCTCAGTTTCAGAACAAAAGCAACAACGGACGGACCGAGGAGGACGAAGTAACGGCGACTCAAGTTCAGACATCGGCCCCACGGATTAAAGATTTCGCCCCTACACAACAAGAATCACACGGCGGCTCAACTCGCAGGAAAGGCGACAAACTTGGCCGCCTCTCATCTTTGTATCCTAAACGTAATCCCGTCGAGGTGCTTGATAAATAAGACAAGGGTCAAACAGGCAGACGGTATTGTTTCCCTGCTCTTTCTCTAAACTTCAGCCATAAAAGGCGGACCGGCGGAAGGAAAAACTCCGGGTTTTCTTTCGTTTCCTTGTCGCTCGCACGGATCGCCGGAATAAAAGGCGGCTTTGGTATTTTCGGTAAGTTTATTTTTATGTTTCACTGAAGCGTGTCTGACGGCGAAGTGCGCCTGTGCAGTCTGAAGCGTTTTAGTTAGTACGCCACAAAGGGGGAGACAGTGGACTGTTATTGTCACTGGTAATGTGGGCAACTTTTCAGCTTTTTGTTATTTTGTGACACCTACACGCTACAAACCGTTACAATGCGCGATTATTATTATTTTTTTTAAATGATCTGGAAATCGTTGGCGATCTCCTCCTCGCTTTGGCCAATCAATCGTAAATGAATCATAATTAAACTTGTTGATGATTATTAGCCAGTGGCCCTTTGGCACACTTAATTTGTGCGTGCCACAAATGGCCTAAATCACCACGGCTTAATCTATTCCCTCAATGTGCTGCATTTACCCTGGTGTCCTAAATAGATAAAAGAAACAATTTCTACATGTAAATATACCATAGTTACTTGTAAGGTAATGTCTTATCTCTAACAGCCTGGACACCTGATTCATATTATTAGCTACTGGCTGCAGTGGGGCAGAAATAGCCATAAATACAATGGACAGAGTAGAGCTGGTTTGTAAATTTTTTTTTTTTTTTTTTTTTACTCATGCTCACACTGAAATTTCAGTTGAAAAAATATCCTCAGGTGTCTTACACTACACCTGTTGCTTAACAATTGGAAAATACTGAGAGAAAGCTGTAATTTTTATTTATAGAACATGTTGTTGTTTTTTTATTATTTCCACCAAGACTACTGCATTTATTCAGTGAATGTACCTCAAATATGTAGCCTGCCGTAATTCCTTGCCTGGGTATGACTAATGCAAGCCCATTGTCTCCTTGTTTAGGTTTCTTCTGTAGTGGTTTGCCTTCCTGAAGAGGCTACCCTTGGATCTTTTCGGATTTGAGAACTTGGAAGTGGAACAAAGCCAGGACTGGGAAGGGGTGAGAAAGTAGACTGTGATGGATTTCTTATGGACCCCAACTCCCACCCCACCCTACCCCACCCTTTGCCACCACTCCCCCACTCTCACAAAACAAAAGTCAGTCACCACACTTTGGTTCCAGGGGGGAGGGGAACTCAATCTGGACAGAGAGTATACGACTAGTTTCATTGCATGGTTCAGAATAAGGAGTGCAAAGTAAGGGAGGGGGAGCAGGGGAAACAGCTGTCAAGTATTTGACTGAGCGTAGAAGAGAACCGAAAGTTCACAACATTGTGTGTGTTAGTTGAACACTTAAGCATCAACAACATCTTCGCAGTTAGGACAAACAAAGCACATTAACAGCTAAATCTGTGATTTTTGTCTTTGTTTTCTAGGTAAGAGACTGACTTTGATAATCCAGATGGAAACCTACCGTGAACGCAATGGCAGAACGCGACTAGACGCAGACATGAAGGAGCCTGCAGAAGGTGAAGCGACAAAGACAGAATGTGAAGGAAAGCGTTCTGCTCAGCGCTCCACTAAGGATGTGCATCACTCTGCCAGCGCATCTGAGAGCAACACCAGCAATGTGGCGAGTTTCAGCACTAACCACAACTCTGTTGTGTGCCTGCCTCTGGTGTCAGAGGGACTGAAGCTGGTGTGGACACAATCTGATCAGACTCGTGAACTTGATGCTATTCCAGAGCTGGTCCAAGCCTTCAACCTGTTTCCATATCCCACATCCCGTGAGGTTAATACCTTAGCCCGAGTGTGTGCCTTGCCACTGGACAAAGTCAAGGTGTGGTTTATGGTGCAAAGAATTAAATATGGTATAAGCTGGGCCTCAGAGGAGATTGAGGAGACACGGCAGAAGCTGTCAGTACCTGAGCTTTTTGGTGACTATACTGAAACAAAGGAGGATGTCAAGATGAAGAGCAAGAGGAAAAGCAGTGAGGAGTTGATAGTGGATGACAAGGAGAGCAATGAAATAGATGGTGGACTTTCCAGCTTGCCCCCACAGAAGAATAAACCAAAGTATGAGTCACCAGAATCCTACAAACCACCCAAACCCTCTGTCCCATGTTTCAGCCTGTCTCTCCCACCCCCACAGGATTCATACTACTACCGCCCCCCAGTGGACATGCCAGCAACTACTGCAGCTGACGTCTCCCTTGACCTCTCGGAGTCATCGTCCCAACAGCGCCGCCACGGACGTTACAAAAAGTCCAAAGCTCAGCTTGCTGTCCTCCGCAGCAGCTTTCTGAGAGAGAACTGGCCCGCAGAGGCAGAACTTAGACGTTTGCAGGACGAGACAGGGCTGAGCCGCAACGACATCCGTAAATGGTTCAGTGACAGCCGTTACCAGCTTAGGGTTGGCCGAGGAACCCTTGCAGCAGCCCAGGTTTATTCTCAGCATACTGCAGTTGCAGTAAAAGATGATCAGCAACTGCAGCCTCTTCCACTTATTACTCAAAAGACTCGTCAACAGCTAAATGGTGTAAAGGTGCACGAAGGAGGCCGTAGTAATGGGATCAAAGACTCCGATTTCTTTCAGACTTTCCTGTCAAACAGCCTGGAAGCATTTGGAGAAAGAGTGACAGAAACGGAAGAGGGATGTGAGGCTAGCGAGGAGATTTCTTGTGATGGGGACGATGTTAAGGACGAGGAACAAAGTGAAGACAAACCCTTACAGTTGACCAAGACCGTTAACATTGAGCCAGATGTTCCACAGCAACCATCAGGTATATTAAAACCTTCCCCCTGCTCTTCCCCCTCTGGCACCCCACCACCAACGGCCTCACCAAATAAACGACTTTCAGACGGCATCAGCACATCAAAGAGGTCGTCCCACTCCGCCAAAGCCAGTTCCTCACACACAGCGGTGCGCCACTCAGGGGCCTCCTCATCCACGTCCCCTGCCCTCACTCCTGCTGGACGACCACGGAAGACCAAGGAACAATTGGATGTGCTAAAGCAGCACTTCTTGCGCTGCCAGTGGCCAAAGAGTGAAGATTACACTGAGCTCGTGAAGCTCACAGGCTTACCCCGCGCAGATGTTATTCAGTGGTTCGGAGATACGCGCTACGCTGTTAAAAATGGTCAGTTGCGCTGGGTGCAGGGGGTCCGTGAACAGTTCTTAGCTGAACTTGCTAACCAGCAAAGTGGTAGTGGTCTAACCAATGGAAGTGGTTCTGGGGCAACCGCTCGGGGCGGAGGTAGCCGCAAACGAAAATCTCAAGCAAATGGAACAAGTGCCCAAGCAGATTCCCCTAATATCCAACCACTGGTAGCATATCACCGTTTAACAGGGGCGCTACAAGAAAAAGACCTTGACTCCCTATGCAAGAAGTCAAGAATGAGTTACCAGCAAGTACGGGATTGGTTTGCATCTCAGGAGAGCGGAGAGACAGACCAAGAGCCTAACGTTACTGATTGAGTGAAAGACACTGGAGCCAAACTTGGGGATATTTTTGAACATCAGTGGGGTTTTCCTTCTTTCCCTTTCATGTCAGCAACTGTAGTTATTAATTTGGTTAGCATTGCTTTATAATTGGAGCAGGTGTGTAACAGTCAGTCTTCCCAGTACAAGTCCAAACCAAGGCTTGTTGTTTTATATGCTGCATTTCCTGCTTACTAATATATTTGGACTTGAATAATACTTGTGCTGCCTATGTTGCTGTAAATAGGACAGTACCATGTACACTGGTTTGCTATATTTTTAGGCTTATTATTTCTGTTTAGATGGTCTATCACTACTACAGGTTTTTTTTAGTATGTTATTGTAGCAGTATAATTTATATTGGTCGTACTTTTGGTACTTCAGTGTAGCAGACGAGAAACTGCTCTGGGAAAAATTATGTCATTGAAGATGAAATTGTTGACTGATCACTGTGTGTAATCATTCCTTTTACAGCCAATAATTCCTTTTCATGAAAAGCACACTGGACATTTACACTTTAATTTGGCATGTTGCACTTGGGTTGTGGAGCCTTCCATCATTATGCTCATTAAATCCATTTATTTCACTGAACATTAATTCCTAACTATTCAGTGTCATTCACTTTCTCTTAATATTTAAGCCTCTTACCGTGCAACGTTCAAATGTCATGGTATGTTCAGCAAGTGCTGGTAAATCTAATTGTAGTTCAAGTTAATGCAAAGGTATACCTGCAATGTATTACGATTGATTGATGCCATGCAGAAACATTTGATTTACATGTAGTTTGCATTGACCTGCGCCGTTCAACAGTATGTTAGTAATAAGTACTAATAAACCAGCTTCCACATCAGCATTCATACAGATGACAGTATTTGCCAACCTTAATTTGGATTTGCACTCAGCGATTCAATCCATTTCAGTATTTTTTTTGTGTGTGTTTGCCTTGATTTTTCAGTCTCAGAGTGTGAGAGGGTTGAAAGGATGATTATGATTTCAACAAGTTCATCTGCTGCAGATGAAATAGTCGTAGTCATGGAACCTGACCTAAAAGAGTTCTGTAAACAGCAGTGTATAAACTAGACGAGTTAGTGGAATGACTGGTGAGGGCCCATATGTAACCAAGTAACATAGGGTTTCATTAAACAATACACAGCTAAATTAACATGCTATTTCTGTCAACTCAGATTATGAATTTAAGCACAAATGTGTCACATTCAGGTATGTCAGCACATGTATTTAATAAAATATTTTCTACATTGCTGTTTGTTATTCTATTAGCCATGGAAAGGTGATGCAAGTGTTATGCTGTGTGGAAAAGTCCATAAGACTTTAATGTCTCCCTTTGCCTCAGTTATAGATTTCTTTACAGTAGTTGTACTCAACTTAGTTTTTTTTTTTTTTAATTTGTAAAAAAAAAAAAAAAAGAAAGAAAGAAAAAAATGGCACTCATTTAATGTTACTCTGTCTCATTTGCACAGTTGTGTCACTGGAAACCAGTAAAAGATTTGCCTTTACAATCACATGTGCAAGTAATTTTTGTGTGTGCAATTAATGAATTCACTTGAGTTCAATTCATTGAAATGAGTTTTGATTAATGTAAATATTCAGTGTTGCAAGCAAGAAATTATTCTGCAGAACCTTTAAATGTCAAAATGCTTCTGCAAATTTATTTGCACAAAACAAGAAGTGACCAAAAAACCCATTCATTCATAGGCTTTGGTCAAACTAGGATCATATAGCCAGCAGTTCAACTTTTCAGTGAATGCAGGAAAACTCGTAAGAATAATCACATTCATGTCTGTATAACTAGAGGAGATAAAGATCACCTGCACTCAACAACTGTTCAGGACAGGGCAAATATTTTGTCAAATGCTCGTGGGCAAAATATAATGTGTTCACCTCTCTGTCAAGTGATTCCTAAAATGAGAAAAACGGCCCAAATATTAGCGGCCATTTCTTAACTGCCTGGGTGAATATAATGATCCACTGAAGAGCTGGACCTGGAAGATGTTAGGAGAATGATGCTGTGTCCTGAGAATGACAAAAATGGAAGAACTTGGCAATTACACAAGAATGATCCCGTGAGTGCAATGGACAAATGTCACAAAATGGTTTATGGCAGAACTTTTAGAGTATTTCTCACCTGGTTGGAGTACTCAAAGACATCTGAGTTCCTTTTTACAACAGGGAGGCAACAAGGTTTCGATTCAACACTGTGCATTTCTTTTCAAAGCTGATTAAATACAGTGTATCCATTTTAATTACATGAGATCTGTGCCTCAACTACAAGAAGTGTTTACAGTACTTACGAAATCCACGTTCCTGAAGAGAGCTCAAGCTAGAAATAGAGGTAGCTGATCCAGGTGGGGTCTGCTGAGAACAGAAAGACAGATGGCAAATGTTCCCCTCAATGTGCTCTAAAGTTAAAACCAAATCTATTCTATTCCAAATTCCATGTATATATTATGGAGGCATTACTCAAAGTTCATGACTTAATATGCTAACCATTTGGAGGATCCATTATATGCATAGTGATTCTGTGAGGAGGTACAACTGCATTTTAAGTGTAGAAGTCAATTTTTTAAAGTGGTGGACACCTAATTTGTCAAGAAATTCTTCAAATATAGTTCCTTTATTGAACTGTGGTTGTGTCTGAAAACAAAGGCAGTAGCCCATCTAACGCTCATCTGACGCTCACCGTGAGGGTGAGTCTGGGACGCCTGTCTCTTGACCTGCCTTGGGACTCGGCTGAACCTGGGTGACTGAGCCATAGACATCATGTTTCAATATCTAGACAACAGATATTCTGCAAGACTTCATATTCTGATTTACTAGATAAAGATCTGTGTTTTGATAAAGTGTAGATATGTGATGATGCAGCAAAGAAAAAATTAAATCCATCTGAACACTACCTTCTATTTCGTGAGCAAGGGGTGACTGGTGAATGAAAACATGCATGATATAGCACAGGTAAGTTTACAGGCCTCATCAACTTGAATTAAAAGACTTAAAATGGACCATCCATATTAAAAAAGATGTAACCACAGCAAATTCACATGAATCATGAAGTGTACCTGGAGAGGTGACAGCCACAGGGAGTGACATCCTCTGAGTACTACATTATACATGTGGGAAACTATTATTACTCATCCATCTTATTAATTTCCACTTTACTACCAGAATGTTTGTAACAAACAACACAATGTACTGAAATGTAAGCTGGCCTTTACCCGTTTATTAGCAACTGTCCTGGGGAAGTCTGTTGGAAAAGGTGGTGTGCAGGTCAAATTAAACATCCAGTGTTTTATCTGAACATTGGCATTTTAGGCAGTTGCAGCCTTTTGTTGTTATCAGTCTCTTGCAACACTTACTCTCCTTTGAGAAAGGGGCTTTTTTAATTCGGCATTCTCTCTTTTCAGCTCAGAAAGTTGCCTGCCAAAAGCAGAAACGGTAAGAATAATAGCTTTGCAATGCAGGGAAATGTATACACAGGGACAGAGGAACAATGGTGAGAGGTGAGACGTCACCTTTCCAGCTCCACAGATTGATGTTTGAAGTAGGCAGTGACTCTCTCCCTCTGAGTCTGTTGAAAAAGTGCAATCTGTGGGGGATGAAGGCCACGTTGAAAGATGCTCTTTCAGTGAAAATAAGTACGAGTCTATGAGAAATCAACTCTGGTTAAAAGATAATAGCTCTGTGCATCCCAGAGGATGTTGTGACATGGTGATGCTTCATATCTTGTCAAATATCACTCTGATTGAAGCCGCCTTTTTGTAAACAAACAGCCTGATGTGCATGTTGACATGGTGGTGCTGCAGGAGAGCTTGGGGTACACATTGGAAGAAAGAGAAACATACTTGTGCGATGTGCTCCATCCGTGACTGGATGAGCTTCATGGGGTCCATGAAGAACGCCTTTTCGGGAGGCTTCATCTAAAAACAGAAATTTGAAAAGATACAGCGTGTTGACTATACAAAACAGGACGGGCAGCCTCAGACTCAGTATATATGCTCCTGACAGGCCAACCTGATCAGTGATGGGTAGATAATTGCAGGTGGCTCCACATATGTTGCACTGCTCTGAGGGAAAAGACACAGCAGCAGGTAAAAAGAAAACAGCCTGAAACATTCTGCAACATGGCATCAAACAGAAGACAGGTGATGCTGGAGAATAAAGAACTTGTAGGGGGGCTAGACAAAAAAGTAAATTAATGTTATGGCAAGCAGTGCAGACAAACTGTCATACTAGGGTTGATGCATCCCTCACAGAGGATATGGCCACAGCTGGAAACAGCAAACTTCTGCCCCTTCCTCCCGAAACACCGGTTACAGTGAAACCAATCCATTCTCAGCGCTTCTCGCCTGCTGGCCTGGAGTCATACAGATGTCTTGGGTCAGCTAATTGGACAATGGTTTGCTTAAAAAAGAAAAGAACAAACAGGTTTACCATGCATATGTTTCCATGAGTTCTGATCACCAACACACAAACATTATTTTGTCTAGAGTCGCTTCAAATGAATTCCAGTTGAGCTGCACTAACCTTTTATGGCAGTGGGACTTCACAATGATTTCTGGTATTTTTGGCCAAAAACATTTTGCGCAATGTAGAGTCATCTCACCATCATCTCTTAACAAAGTCAACCACAACTTCAAAACCAACCAGCTTAACTTAGCTACAGCAGACAGCCACAAGTATCTGGTTCGTTCTGTTTCTCACTCACACCCAGCGCAAAGTCCAGAAATCAACATTTAAGAGCTCTCGCTGTGACATGAGATCACACAGCAGTCAAATCTCACTGTCACTCATTTTTCTCCCATGACATGGAAAAAGTTATGCGTTCATTACATCATGACTGGACTCCGGCAATTCCCTTTATCCTCTTTGGTCCAAAATACAGCTGCAAGGATGGTGACTGGTGCTAAAAAACACATCACCCCAGTCCTCGCCTCTCTTTATTGGCTTCCTGTCCATTTCAGGATTCGACTTAAGATCTTATTGGCTGCAGTCAAGGCTCTTAATGGTCAGGCCCCACGTTATCTCACTGACCTTATTCACTGGCACTCAGCTCCTCGGCCTCTCAGATCTGACAGCAAATCTCTCCTGTATGTCCCGCGGTCACGACTGCAGCTAACAGGTGGCAGAGCCTTTTTTCAGTCGCTGCACCATGACTGTCAAACCAGCTGCCATTACACATTAGATATACTCCCTCCATCTGGTTTTAAATCTAGGCTAAAGACACTTTTACTCACTAGCCTTCTTGGCCCACTTACCTTTTAATTTGTTGTCATGTCTGTAACTCTCTATATGCCCCTTGTTGTTTACTGTTGTTAATTTATTTATCATTGTTATTCACTGTTAACTTTGCAATTACTGTCGTTTGTGCAGCATTTTGGCCAGTCTGAGCTGTGTTTAAATGTGCTCTACAAATAAACTTTACTTACTTAATTACTTTTCTGGCAAATTCTCGTGCGCCTCACGTCATTAACGGAGCCTGTGGTTTATGAATTAGCTCCAAAATGCTAGCTAACATTAGCCACCAAACCAAAGTTGCTAGCTAGAAAGTTAACAGAATGGAGAATAACGTTTTGTAGCTACGTAGCTTGCATACATACAAATAAGAAACTGGCTCTGAAATAGCACGGTGGCCGGTAAATTTGTTTTTATTTAACTTTTAATTAGCTGACATTACCTGCTGCCCCTGCTGCTCAGATAGTGCTGTGATAGTGGAGGCGGCGGGATATTTAAACGGCGCGTGCTGCGGCCACCGCAGCTGCTCGAGCGCTGTCCTCTCACCGCGGGACAGGTGTTTTTGTTCCAAGAGACTAATAACATGGACGTTTCCTCATTTGTGTAGTTCCTGTGTCCGTCCAGCACCAAACCCAGGGGCTATGCGTGTTTCCACGTTTTTTTTTTTCCATGGGTTATGTTGAAGCCATAGCTGATGAACGTGAACCTTTGACCACACAACAGTGAACGTAAATACTACTGCGCCAGCCCCTGGACCTACCATTCAGTTTCTGTATATTTTTACTTTTTACTTAGTTTTGTAAGGACACAATATCGTTTCAGTTAGTTTTAATTTTTTTTTCTGAAGTCTCGTTTTTTATTTTTCTTGCAGTTGGCTTAAATGTTTTTCCACACCTAGTTTTAGTTTTTAGTTTTAGTCAACAACAATAACTAACCCTAACCCCAACCCTAACCCAAAACTATGTAGTCTGAGCTGTCTTTTTGATAGCCAGCCCAAAATACAGCCTGTACAAAATCCATCTGAGATTTTCAGTCATCGCTTGTCAGAAAAGCTTGACACTACTTATTAAAGAATCCATCTTTTAGAGAAGACTTTTTTTTATTTCTTAAAGAGAAATGCTTGTATGAAATAATGATCCTGACTGCCCTGGTTGCACACTGCTTGCTAAGGTTTTCTCAAACTGTCACTCTATGTTTTATTGAAATGTTAACACATGTGGTCTGAATACACAGCATGACTCGTTACAATCATTTAATAACAGTCATATACTATTCATTAGTGTGGCTAAAGTTGGTGCTTTGACTTTTTCAAAAGGAATTCCACTGGAAAATATTATTTGGTTGTTTGTAATGTCGAGCTGTAGTGGAGCAGTTTGAGGCAAGTTTTGTTGAATCAAACTCTGAGGTTTACGGTTGCAGTCAGGGCTTACGTGAGGAGACATGAGAGATTAATGCAGGCGAGCATTAAACCACTTAGTTGTGGAGATGTTTCTGCCCCACAGTCACCAGACCTCAACACCACTGAATGTCTTTGGGAAGCATTTGAAAAGGGAAAAGGCAAAACAAGCTGTGTCACAAGACCCGCTCTGGGATGCTCTGAGAGAGCGCTGGATTAACGTGGATTCTCAAATTCTGCAAAAACATACATGGTCTTTTATTATCGTGGATGCCAGCTCAGACAACAGTGCTGTTCAGTTCAGAGCGTGCCCAGCATCACCACAGCTTGCTGAAATCCTCCTCCATCTCATTGAGTGCTATAGTGCAATCCAACAGAGTCCAGAAAGAACTGCAAAACACTGTCTAGAAATGTCCTACACCACAAACCATGCCATGAATTGCATTTTCTGTTTCCAGTTTCATGTTTTACTGCTGTTTTTAAGGAGCAGAAGGGATGCACGGATAAAGAGAGGGATACTACTCAGGATCAGCAGGAATTTGAGCAATAAGGCAGCAGCCTGACATCTGGAATGAGATGAAAGATTGGAACGAGTTGTTAAGAATTAGACTTTGATCCATAAGAGCTGACTTTGCTGATAAGGAGGACTGAGGGCCCAGTGAAAGCACCTGGCTGATCTGCTGGAGGTAATACAAAAAGGTCAAAACTGTTGTAGCTCACCATGACCAGTATGAGCTACACTCACTGTTTAGACAGCTCAGATTGTAATAACTTGATTCGTGATGCTGATCTGTCAAACGTGGAGGTCAGATTGAGTGGAGGAGAAACTCAGATGGACCTGATGGAGGAAAAACTGGAAGAAGATGAATTTAGAGAGAGTTTAGGTTCCTTCTGTTCTGATATGATAAGTGTCATTTTCAGCCTGCACTGAAACCATAGAGTAGGTCAAGTGCCTAAAATGAAATTACTCTAACCTTTGATTAGATTTTCTGAATTTGTGAAATAGACTGCAGATTCCTTCATGTTCATAAAAAACAATGACATTTCCCTCTACTGTAAAATGTGTTTTACAGAGTATAATCTAGATTAAATAATCCTCCTTCACCATCGCTTGACTTTTACAAGAATGTGCACACTATCAGGAAGACGTCTCCTAGCTGAGACTGATAACTCACAGCCAGAAAGTGTCCGTCTGATTTCTGCAGGCAAGAGGGGAAGCGGCCAGGATGTGGGATGTTGCACGAATTTAAAAAGGAAAGGGATCATCAGGATTACTCATCCAGTGCAGCTGTAATTCAGCTTGATGTGGGAGATGTTGCTTAGACACATCCCACCATGCCTCAAGGTCAGCAAAAAATGTTACCAGTCAAAATATCTAAGTGGGTTTCTGCTGTACTCGATGTAAAATGAGTACAGCGATGCAATGTGAGCAGAATCGGTGCAGTTTTGCACATGGCTATGTTTTTAATGGCACAGCAGTTTATCCTCATCTTTCTTGGGCAGTGGTTGTTTCCTCGCTCCATTTGATGCACCCTGCCATTATGTTAGTTTAAAAGTAATTCTTGCAAAGGTCTACAATGTAAACATTATCCAAGTGATAGTTTATTGGATATCTTAATCTTTATCCAACTACAAACCTAGGTTCTCATTTTCAGTGCATTGACAGTGAAAAACTAGACCAGCATTTATGAAATACTATACCACTGCTATAAAGACAAATATCTGCATAAAGGGCAACATGATGCCCATGATGAGGGTCTTAGTGGACAGTGATGACCCCCAATACCCTCAATAAACTCAAAATTATTGTTTTGAGTAGCACATTACCTACCCGATTAAGTGTGTAATGTGAAGACTTTTCATGGCTCACTTGTCATATTTAATTAAAAGCACAAACCTGCATTTCAATGATTTTAGAGCTCCCATTTAGAAAAAAAAAAAAAAGTCGTGTGTTCAGAACTTCTCTGAAGGTTAGGGCCACATTTTTGCTGAATGTGGCTTGATTTTTTTTAGTGCAGTGAATCAGGGCTGACAAGTGATTTTCTAAACCCTGAATTTCAACTACATAGATACAGTAGGTTTTAGGCTGCCCAAATGAACCTGAGGTGGATCCAGTAAAGCAAACAATTACCTGTCAGAATGGAAACCAGCATTCAGTTAGACATGTGAAGCCACTACACCTCTATTTGAGAGTCCTTTATTGTAAAGCCTCTTAAAAACTAGTGCTAGCAATCTAACCCTGTATGTACACCCGTTTTATTTTGATGAGGCACGTTTGAATTTTGCTGGCTGGATGAAATGCAGTATAAATAAGCATAAACTTCACACAGAATGATAATCATGTTCAAGTAGATTACAGACCAGCAAGAAGCCTACTCTAGTTGAGCGAGGAAGACAACTCCAAGCAGATTTGTAGGCTTTGCTCAAATAAATTTGACACTTTGCCTAAATGGAGGTCAGAAACACAAGGGAGATGAGCAGTAAACACTTTTAAGTTTAACATTTTATTGTCAAACCAGGACTAAAAACCACCGTGATAACCAGAGCACAAGGAGATAAATCCATTCCTGAAACAAAGTGGTTTGAACGTCAGGTAGGCTACGCTTCCAACACAAAATGCAATGTAGATTTAATTATGTTCCTTACTCTGTAATCCTCAAGCATTCCAGTCAGTGATGGTAAGTGGCCCGAGGACTGCGTTATGTGCTATTCCATGCTTCCCTGAAAAAGTAGACACTATTAGAAAGTCAAAACTAATTTAACACCATTTGTTACTCTGAAAAGCGTTTCAGTACCTGATGCAATGCTCCGTGTCCTCCTGGACGTACAGCTGGAGTCACAGCAGTCACACAGGCTGCTGTACGAGGGGTTATCTAGCAGCTCCCAGCTGCAGGCATGCAAAATTGGAGATGGAAATGGCGAGTGTCAGTCCTAATTAAAATCATGTTTGATGCTATTGTCAAGGCAGACAGACAAGACAGTTTCAAATAATCTTTGTTTACCCATGGTCTTTCACATAGTGGCAGGCCTTCTTACTTCTGTCAAGACCACTGGGGTCCCAAGCCAAAAGCTTGCAGTGGATAAACACCTGACAGAAAAAGAGGGAAGGAGCAGTTTCCAGGCAAATCAAATTCAAGCCATCATTAATCCCTTAGGATGTTCCATCTCAGCTCTTTAGCCAACTCCTGATCGCCTAGACTGATGAGAAAACATGTTGCAAGAACTAGAAAGGGCTTGCCCCTGAGCCATAAGCATCAACAGAAAATACAGGATGGGAAGAGGACATTACCTCCTCTCCAAGAGCAAACTTGAAGGCTTGAAGGGATAAGTGAATCTCTGATGATTTTTGCCTTTGTTCAAATTTTGAGCGTGTGCCCTTGCTGTCCACCAGGCATCTGTATGGTTTAACAGAAAAAAAAATTCACCACTGGGGAAAAAAGTTCTGAAAAACCACTGATGCTCTTGTACTACATTATGCATACCCCTTATTGGTGATTATTGGGAACAAATGGTTCTCAGGCTGCAGCTCCGGTGTGGTGGTGGCCACACATTCCTCCAGAAGCAGTAACAAGGGCTGATGGGACTTGTGTTCCACACTGGCCATGATGGGGATAAGGGAGCCAAGAGGAAAGGCTGTAGATGGAGCCGGCCCTGAAAAGTCATCTAAAGTCAGAAAAATAGCAAAAACAGACACGCTGTTATGGAAGCTGGAGGAGTGATTCCGCAAGTGTTGCACTTCTCAGTCATTACTGCAGAAGTCTGAAGGCAAAGTGTTTGGCCCACCATTCATAAGTTCCATGTGGAAGACTAGCTCTCCTTGACCATATGTGTCAAACAGAACTGGGTCATACATGGGAGGATACCAGTCAACAGGCCTGTGGAATGAGGGAGAAAAAGAAAAAAAAAACAGCAGGAATCTGAATTTGTTTGCAACCACAGTTCTATCAGCAGGAATTAATCTGTTTAAGTGTTAATTTTCACCCAAACGCAGAAGCAGCATTAACATCCACCTTTCGTAGGCACAGACAACCGGGAGAGAGAAGGCCGGCATGTGAGAGTCAGAGGAGGGAATGTAGGTCAGGTCATTGGTGTACACTAGCTGATCCCCAGTTACCTGTAAGAGAAGTTATAAATAAATAATTCCCAGTTGCACAATCACTGATTAGATAGTGTCCACTGGCAACATTGGGCAAGCTTACCATTCTTCGGAAGTGACAGTCATTGAGCCCCACATTGAAAACAGCCTCCTCAGCAGAGACGCTGGTGGGTGGACAGTTACCCAGACGGATGAGCGAGGGCTCAGCCTGCGGTCTGGATTTTGTCCATACCAGCGAGACAAAGTCAGGCCTACAGTCCAGTTTCATATCTGTGAAGGAATCATTAAAACTCAAGTTTACACCGCTGGCCAAGTGGAGGAGAAAAAGAACTAGACTGATTAAAAACTTGACTTTCATTGCCCACATTTTGATGGACAGACATTACCTGCAGTTACTGAAATGGCAGCTGCTAGGCTCAAAAGCAGCACAGCACGTTGCCAATAGAAAGCCATCATGACTTGAACACTGAACTGCATCTGCAACTGTTTTTTATTCCCACTGACCGAGCAGTGATGGCAATCAAGCAAATGTCTTTCACCTGGACTATGTCAGTGACATCAGGTGCATAAATAATGAGCCTAATTGTGAGTCTCAAATACCTTCAGAGTGGTATTACGTTACATCTTACGTCCGTCTTATTTCAATATTTTATAGCTTGATCAGTCCTGAGCAACATATCAGCATGTAGGCCCAAATGTGTAAGGATTAACCAAATATTGTGATGTGATGCATTTGTTTTCGATTTTGGATGTACTAATATGCAAATGCAAGATTAGGAATCAAAATTCTGAACCACTAACCTTGCAACTCGGACTTGTAATACATGTAAATAGTTTAAGAATTGTCAACAAGTAGTGTCATACTAACAGCTACAGCAAGCATCAGCTGTATTTGTGCAGTTTCAACATGTTCAAATGCTGAGACTTGCTGCTATAACCCTAGAATTGTCATGCCTATCACTTATAGTTTAAAATACTACACCATAACTGCAAACATACCCTTAGGTTTTGGAATCAAAGCTTAATTTCATAGGTTCAGAAAGGGAGTAATCTCATAATAAATCTAACAGCCCCTGCTCCTTGGCCCAAGTTTCATGGGGGGAAAAAAAAAAAAACAACAAAAAAAACAAACTGATATCCTGCTTACAGACAACCCAATAGACATGAATACATAACCCTCTTTGGCAAAAAGATAATTTCACCAATCAATAAGAGATGATTACACCAGTCAGTGAACAGAATCATAACAGTTAAACCAGGCTTATTTTATTTCACACCAACAGAAACTGTATTATGTCCACCGTTTTGGCAATAACATCTAGTTCACCATCGCTCTAAATGACTCAAGCAGACAGTATTTTTATTCTTAAGCCCAGAGGTAACATTTGATCTCCCAAAGCCTCAGAAGTTGGTTGAAGCCATCACTTCTTGGTTCCTCTCACTTGTGCAGAATCCATTGGGCTTCCTACAGCGACCTTAGCCTGGGTTTTTTCCTAGTATAGATGGATGAAAAAAAGAAAGAATCCAAATCAATCTTAACAAAACACTGTCACACCATCTAGTCAATTTAATGACATCACCGACAGCCAACCTTGGTCTGTAGTTCAAGACTTGACGTGTTGGTCCTTGTATCTGAAGGATCCACTATGATCAGGGGTCCCAGCACAGACTTTTGAATCAGGCCCTGGGACTCTGAGAATGGGGTAAAAGATGCCATTGACTTGATGTAGCACGAACAAGACAAAATATTTAGAGTTGGTATAAAAATGATACCTGATTCAGCTTTTCTCTTGAACCGGGACTTGCAGGTAGAATCACAGCAGCTACAGAGGGTGCTTTGAAATGGGTCATCTAGGAGTTCCCAACTGAGAAAGGATCGATTAATGGATCATCAAGCCTGGTATTTACTAAAAATACTGCTTCACAAGTCATTGAAAAGTTTGCACAGGATTACCTTCCACTTTCTTTTACATAATGACAGGCTTTCTTGTTTTCATTAAGACCGTCAGGATCCCATGCAACCAGCTTACAGTGAATGTACACCTGCGGGTACACAACAACTGAGTCAAAACTGGTTCCTAGAGTCATCGCTCACAGCAATGACTAATCTCACCTCTTCACCAAGACCAAACTTGAAGGACTGCAGGTACAAGATGATTGCAGAGGAATGGTACCGAGGTAGGAACCTGGAGTTTGCCTTCTTGCCATCTGAAAGACATCTGAAGATATCACGCAAATCAACAGATTAACGATGAAGTATCAAGATCCATTTGGGCTGAATCTCTGAAATTAGGCAAATCCCTTAAAGACTAATCTGTATCAGAGCCCTACCCTTTATTGGTGATTATGGGGTAGACCTGGCTGTGTGGCTGCAGCTCAGGTGTGGTAGCCGCCACACACTCTTCCATAAGGAGCAACAAGGGCTGATGGGACTTCTGGTCCACTGCTGCCCATATTGGAATGAATGAGCCCAGGGGGATGATATTAGTCTTTGCTATTCCGGTTAGCTGCTCTACAGGAAAAGAGAAAACATTTCATTGCTCAGATTGTGACTTTGACTTTTCTTGTGTTGTATATGGCAACAGAGTGAGGATTCACCATTGAGCAGCGCCATGTGGAAGACCAGTTCACCATGACCCTCTGCAACACTCGATCCAGGCCTCAGGAATGGGGGAACCCACCCCTCAGGTCTGAAATAAAGCAGTTTTTCCATGTCTGCAGCAAGAATACAACTACCATTTCAGCCTATTGTGATCCTTCCTTTACCTTTTATAAACACACTCAACAGGATAGGTGAAGGCTGCGGGTTTTGACTTCGGTTGCGGCCTGTAAGTCAGCTCATTTTTATACATGAGGCGTTTTCCTTTCATCTGTGGAGAGGGATTGTGACAGGTCAACACACACAGAGGTGGCTGAGGGTTTCTTTGTTTGGGTGAGCCATTTACATTACCAGTCTTCTGAATTTGCAGTCAGCCAGTTTGTAGTCGAACTTTGCTTCGCCCTCTCCGGTGGGCAGAACAGACAGCTGGGAGGCCATGCAGTTTCCAAGGAAGAGACGAGCTGCGTATGGCACCAACTCGGGCGTTATCTTCCATGTGATTCTCACTGAGTCCTTTCGACACTCTACATTGATATCTGCAAACAAATTGCCACAGTTTCAGTTTCTTGACACAGTATTTGAAAATGCAATGTGTTGACAAATGCCTATTGCTGCATGCATGGTGCAACATATACCTGCATTAGCAACGGCTCCTGCAACAGCCAGGACTACCACACCTAGGCTAAGGTGAGTCACCATGACTAAAACAATCCAGACAATGGAAGACACTGACACATCTTATAGAGTCAGTCACTCAGTGAGCAATTAGCTGAATGATCAACATCTGTGTGGAAGCTGGACACAGACAAACCATTTTAGTGACGGTTGTACACACACACACACACACACACACACACACACACACACACACACACACACACACACACACACACACACACACACACAAACTATTCTGTGCACATATTTGAGGCGTCGATTTAAACATTTTACATTTTGATAGCTGCCTTTAGAAAATAATGATTTGGTGTTTGTCGGACCGGAACAACTTCCTCCAGCAGCAGGATCCCACACGGAAAGCATAGTATGTTACACAGGAAGTAAAATCCCTCTGAGTCAGGCGACCAGGCTGTTATTTGCCAATTTACCGGCGTGTATCGTCAAATAAAGACTCGGTATCGTTTTGAATCGTATTGTATGCTTTATTCAACATGCTGATTAAAGTCAAGGTGAGCCCAGTCTTCGTTTTTCCAGGCGCATGCGAGCTAACGTTAACTTACAGTGTAGCTGCAGCGCGGCGCCGGCTAATTTCACAGTTGTTGCTAACACAAAGTAATTGGCTCGTTTATGAATTCAGCGTTTGTCAATAAGTCATGTTGCATTTATGTGAAATAAGATAAAGTTTGTGTTAATGTCTATTGTGTGTCCTGGCTAAAATACCGTCAGCTGATGCGTAAATCCATGAATACGCTGGTTTTTGGGAACTATCTTTAACAGCGGAACGTTACTGTTATTTTTGGCCGTGTTGTCGCCATCAAAATCAAAAGGGCAGCTAATTGGTTTGTGGGGGGGAAATTAAAAATAACGCTTTGAACATTTTCTCCTTTCCCCCGTCAGAGAGGAAAGGCGTCTAGAAGAGTAATGGTGAAATAATTTCAGAAACCAAAGTTGACGAGAATGTTGTTTTGGTTGTGTTGTGTTTCAGACGCTCACCGGCAAAGAGATAGAGATTGATATTGAGCCCACAGACAAGGTAAGGCAAGAATGAATTCAGTCTTTCACAAGATTAAAATACATGAGCCATCATTAACTTTATTTTTTGCTTCATATTTCACGACTTTTCCTACGTTCATTTTAAGTGGACGTGCTTTTTAGCGGTATAATACATAGGAAATATCAACATTTTACACACATTGGTTTTAGTTGTTTTGGATGACACTGAGGAACTGTAACATGCAATTTATAGTCTTCACAAACTTGCCTCTGCTTTAAAGCCCTCAGCTGTAGTCGTGCGAGAACCACTGATAGTTAATGTGACATTTGGGAGGGAATAACATAATTTATACAAGAACTTTGTTGTATAAAAGGGGCTGTTTAGGTGGTAAGCAAGACAAATGTTAAAGCATGTTAGTCAATTTGAAGGTAACAGGAGGGTTAAAGTACATTAAGCTGAATGTCCTCTGTCACTTTGTCTTATTTTTGACCCATGTTTCTTAAATCAAGGTGGAGCGGATCAAAGAAAGGGTGGAGGAGAAAGAGGGGATCCCACCTCAGCAGCAAAGACTCATCTACAGTGGAAAACAGATGTGAGTTCCAGAAGACTGAGCTGCTGTCACCCCTGCAAAACTCTTGATTTCTACTTTGACATGTTCTCTCTCTGCTTTTAAAAAACGCCTCTCAGGAATGATGAGAAGACGGCGGCAGACTACAAGATCCAGGGAGGTTCGGTGCTTCATCTGGTGCTGGCGCTACGAGGAGGACTAATGCCCCACAGTCCCTGCGTACACCTCGCCTCCTAGTCGCTAGTCGCCGTGCCAGCCGAGTGCCAACTCTTCAAGGGTGGCTGTCACTGTCCCTCCATGTTACAGCACAGAGATCTGAAGTCCCCCCGCGCCCGGTCTGAAGCAAACCAAACACCACACCCAACAGAAAAGGACTTTCTGCTAATTCCTTTGTAGATGTTTTTGTAACCCACCTTTGCTTTTTTTTTTTTTTTTTTGAGTTTCACCAGTAGATGTGGGCGCCCAGCCATTACAAGAGAGCAAGTTTGAGAACACTGTGGTTGATTTGCTTGTGAATAAACGGTGAAATTGGTTGAGGTGTTGTCCTGGAATACACACATTTGAGCACAGGCACGAAGGCGAGTCGCTGCTGAGGATTTCAAAAGGCGATTTTAATTAGAAAAGGACACGTGACAAAGGTTTCAAAGACAATGTACACGACAAGCTGAGTTCTCCTGGTGTCCTTTACTTCAGTAGTGGTCTTAAAAAGGTACAGATTGCACTGACATCCACTTAGCGTACTATTGCTGACTTCCAGTATCAGTGAAATGAGTGATGTGTTCACATGAAATCAGTAGTGACACTGCTGTTTAGGAACTGAATTTACTGTCAAGGTAATATACTGTCTTCACGCAGAGGTGCACCTTAAAGCCCGTTGTGTTTGTCCTCCAAGAATACACATCCAAGCATGTGTAATTTAGGGTTGCACGGATGAATTTTCAAAAACCTAGACTCTATTCACATTGTGCTTATGTACTCAACAGCTAAAATGTAAGTTGTGCAGACAACCTGCCTGTTATTCCTCCTATATGTATCACTACATACAGGATTCAGATGAAAAGACACTTTTCATTTCATTCAATAACCCAATAAGGGGACATGTAAACAACAAACATGGAGATACTGTCAAGACAAGCAAGTGCTGCTTGTTTGGAAACCACACTTTTCAATGATTAAGTATCATTCATAGGTAAAACAATCATTTGACATCAAAAACAAAGCCTAAGGTTTAATTTTCTTTTTGGATGTGAGGATACCTCTGCTCTTGAGAGCACAGAAGGCACAGGGGGGGAGAAGCAGCAGAGTAGATAGGTGGATAAAAGAGGTAGGAATAAGAGAGGAGCAACTACTTAAAATCCAATGCCCTGAAATCTCAAGACCACTTCCTTGCATTTCCCAACAGATCGAAAAGCAATAGATCAGGAAAAACAACATTTCTATGTCGCTCACACCAGTCCACTGCTTGCAAATCGATTCAGGGAGGGTGAAGGCCACAACTTCAGGGAGGAAAGCTTAAAAAAAATGAATGAAGGGAGTGAACATGGAGTAGTGTTGGGGAAAAAGCTGTCAAAGTGTCTCAGATTGACTAAAAGGATTCGTGAAAATGATTCATGTAAAAGTAACATATTTCTGGAGTTCAACGATTAAATCCAATCAGCAATAGTAGCTTGTGTTTAAAAAGAAAAACTACACACTGGATGGTTCTTACAGGGCAGCATTTGTTTTGATTGCACAGTTCCCATAAAAATATCAATATTTCATCTATCCATCCATCCTCAATACCCGCATCTTCATATTCAGGAGTGCAGGGGATCAATATTTCAATATTTCAGTGATACTGTACCACATCAAATAATGCCATCCGTCTCATTTATACTTGGGAGGGGGAAACTACAGGGAGCGATGTGTGGCTGAGTCATATGTGAGGCTCTGCCATCCTACCAAAGAAACAAAATCTGAGTTAGTATTTCAAAAATATCAGTGCAGACCGGCGAGGACATCGTCTTGTAGTGTGGCTGATGTCGCGAAAGGCGAAGCCTGCCAGTTCATCATCAGGCTGACTTGAGCTGCGGTCTCGGGCTGACTGACGGCTGTCAGTGGCAGGCAGGGCCGGGGAACGAGTCGATCTGCATCGTGTCCTGAAAGGCTGATCCCTGGCTGGTGTAAGACATGCGGATCCTCATCTTCAGCATCACCTGGAGGGCGGAAGCAGGATTTAGAGAGTGATGCACCTAGAACGGCCTTTGCTTTATCTCCTCATGAGACCCACAGCACATTTGTGGAAATGATGTTCAGAATATAAGAAGAGGATTTTTGGACTTTTGTGAAAATCTGCAGCAAAGATGTGAAGATTCATTATTATGCATTCATTTATTATTAGTTCCACTGTTACTATCTGGTTCAATAAAGAGGACACATGATCTAGAGGAGGTGATTTTCCCTCCTGTGATAAAGTTTTGCAACAATGACGTGTCCCACCCCTGAGTGGCCTGACTTTGCCTCTAAACGACCACAGTGCCCACTGCAGGCCCACCTTGTTCGGGTTGTTGAGGAGCACCGTCTGGGTCAGTGTTGCTGTGCCTCGTGCAGGGAGGAAGTCCCCGCTGGGGGCCTTCATGTGTAACTGGACACTCTGTGGGAGAGAAGAAGGTAAAGGTCAAACTGAGCTCCAGCGAACACCCGAACACAAGTTCACATATCAACTACTGACAAGTTAACTGGAGCCAAATCAGTGGTTTGGATGATCAGATCTTCAATGCATCTTGGGTGTGGATTTGTATGATATTTATATATTTTTGCGCTATCCAATCACAATTCAATCATGTTACTACAAGCTATAATGGGGCCTTTGACACAATGACACTTGAATGCCTCAGTTCCTGTTCTCTCCTGCTAACCACCATGTACTCTAAAGCAATGCTTCTCAAATGGGGCTATGTGTACCCCTAGGGGTACTGTGGCGTACGGCATGGGGCACGAGAGATTTTTTAAAAAAATGTTACTTTAAAAAATATCAGTCATGCATAATTCCTAAAATAATAAGGCTATGCTATAACAAGGCCAATAAAAATGTAACAGTAGGTTTGATCAAGCACATTTTATATTCAGCATCCCCTCCAAGTTTGCTGAAGGTGTCAAATGTGTGTGTTTGTGGTTTAAATCTGCTGCCGTGGTCGTTGAGCGAGGACGTTTGTTCACTATGACCGGTAAACTAGACAAAAATTCAGAAAATGAATAAGTGGTTGAAACGTAGCAGTGATACAGCCGGAAACAAGGAGGAAGAACAGAATCTCCTCAGTGTCAGGTTGTTGTTTCAGACATTGATGGAGCTGGGATGGACCTCTTTATATAGGCTTTTTTCCACTTTTTTCACTTTTTTCATAATATTGCAAAGGGTGTACATTTTATAAAAAAAACTTTGAGAACCACTGCACCAAAGTCCACATTTTTTGAAAAATTTTCCCGCTTCCTCTACTGCCTGGGTGGTTCCCAAGCCTGGCTAGACTTAAAATGAAGTGGTGAGGCAGTTTACAATAAATTAATTACTTTAACTATTGTGTGACTGAACTAGATTTAACTGAAAGCTAAATCTGCTCTGCTCATTACTAGGTGTTTCACAAAGTACCTGCTGCTGTGCATGAAATAGCTTTGAAAATGGGCAGAATTACCATGAAAAATGGGTAGTCAGTGTGTCTGGTGAAAAGGATTCTTGGCAGGTAAATTTTTGTAGTTGCACCGGTCGTCGACTGGTGAGCCAAAATGCTAATTACGGAGAATCTGTCCTAGAAAGCTAGCTCAGCAGTGGGCTTATTTATGGCTAATTAGCATGTAGACTGGGTTGGGAGGCAGACGAACCTTGGGGACCGCTGCCTGCAGGGTGAAGCTGCTCATGTCCCAGTCAGAGGAGTTGGAGGCTGTGAGTGTGACTGTCAGGCCTGTTTCCGACTGCTTATGACAATGGAGCTTCAGAGTCACTCCGTTCTTCTCATACACTGTCAGCGTGGGTGCTGTGGGAAACACAGATGACATTTGTTGCAGTCAAACATTACTGAGAAGACAGAGCGATATCATCAGCTGTCATAAAAAAGGATTTTTTTTGCCCTGGTTGTCCTGGGCCATAAACCTGTTGATTCCTTCATGTTCCAGGTGTAACTTGACTTCATAAGCTTTCTCCAGTTGTCTGTCCTGTGGTATACATGAAGGATTTTACTGCGGAGTGATGTGCACGCTCTGCAGCTCACTTTGCCAGGTGATGAAAGACACATCAAAAACAGAAAATACAGCGAAACTAAAAGAGTTAGGGCAATCATGTGGCACTGAGTCTGTGTACAATGCAGCAACTGAAGCCAATCTGACACCTTGTTCTGGTAGTAACACAGCCATTTTGCATCTGCAAGCACATTAAATTTCAATTTAATCTCTGTGTTAACAACACCTACAGCAGGAGGAACTTATATGATTCAGTCCACTTGCAATTTCCTGTTTGCTCATCCACATTTAATTGTCATTTCTTGACTTTGTTCCTTTGCCTAAACCGTTTCCGTCACCCTGACTCTCAGCTACTTTGTGTGTGCATGTGCCTCTATCTGATTATCTGACCTGGTGTGAGGGCTGGGGTCTCCGGGGTCTCTGGGGTCTCCAGGCCTCCGAGCAGGTCCAGCAGGTCTCCTCCGGCGGTGCTGGCCGGGCCTGGTGCTGTGCTGCCCAGGATCGGGCCGGGCTGGGGAGGCTCCTCAGAACCACCCAGCAGGTCCAAAAGGTCACACACCTTCAACAAACCACACACAAAAGGAAAGCAGAAACTTGATTTTTTATTCAAATTTTCCTAATACACTGCTCTGCGTTTTTTTGTGTTTTCAAATCAGCAGTTTAAGGACAATTACTACAACTTTGCTTCCGCCATCTGCTACCTCGCAGATGGCTGAAATGCTGCATTTAGTTCAATTGGAGCCCGATTTTCAGAGAGAAGTTTATAAAATCAGCAAAACTGTTGTATTAACCGATAGACACCATGACAAAGAAATCAGAAATACAGCTTAATTTAAAAAAATATTGAAACTGTCCTTTAAGGTGAGCCTGTGAATGGTGAGCAAATCTGCCCACAACATATGTCACGAGTCAGCTAAATGAGAAGAGGTGTGCGAGGGCTTTGTGGGTGTTTGGATAAAGGGGTGAGGGGTAGGAAGTTTTAGAGGGTAGATATGATTGGTGTGAGCAAAACTACGATGACTTTGAACTGACATGCACGTGAATAGAGAGATGAATTTAAATTCTGAGGTGAACTATTCTTTTAAGAGTTATTAAAAAGTTAACCAAGGCCAGAACCAGACGTGTGGAGTGGGTAAACGTATTCACAAGGCAAAGTTGAGTCTTGACATTAAGGGTGTTTTACACTTGGTTCATCTCAGCCTCTCAAGTGAACTCAGACCAATTAGTCAACATTTTTCATGCATATGTGAACGCTCCAAACAAACTACCCACAATCCAAAGCGAGAAAGGTCTTAGTTCTAAAGGACCTGTAGTGTGAACAGTAAGTGGACTGAGACCTCTGTTTGAGATTGGTTGATTTAAGAAGGGACTATATGTGAAAACATCCTAAGTTGTCACATGAATACATCAATGTATTATGACCATCTTGGCTGTTGTCACCGTCATGTACCTGGTTAGCCGGCTCTTGGGCCGTCACTGCCTCTCCCTGCTTGAGTTTGGGCGGCTCCACCTCCTTGAGAGCCCCCCCGCCTGACTCTCCGTTGGAATGATCCGGGGAGCTCTTGTCAATCACAGGCATCCTCTCCAGCACCGCTGCCCTGGGGCGAGAAGACAGATCCCTCAGTCGAAATATTCTGGCCAAATATAGCCACTGTCAGAAAAACTGTTTCCACTGTGACCGCTAATATGTCTCTAACAGCTGTAACCATGACATAATACAACGTGGCGTGTTGTAGCAGAAAAACAGCGCACGTCCTGCATAATTAGAAATACACCACATAATAATGATGATTTTAGAGGATGGCTGTGCATGATGTCGCGTACCTCATGTGGTCGTATTTCTTGAAGAGAGCATTGTACTCAACTGCCCTCTGTTGGAGCTCCACGTCTATACAGCTGCCGTAGATGCTGACGATGCTGCGAATCCGACTAGAGGTGGCGAGACAATAAAAAATATAAATAAATAAATTATTTTTAAAAAAGCGAGTGAAAGAGAGAGATAAGTAGTCAGGAGACTGAGGAGGCTGCAGCTATTTAGATACTGTGTGTATCAGCACTGCAGAGAGCTCATAATTCATGAAACAAAACGAGAAAGCAGCTTTGTGCCTGTAGAATATTCTCCTGAGCAAGTCCCTCTGACTAAAGCCTGTGATGTGATTTAAAAACCGCCTGTGGTTAGATGTTGGTCTCTGCGACTCCTCTTTCATCCATCTCCTATTTCTCTGTCCTAGACCATTAGAAGTGGAGATCTAACAATTGTATTTACTACCCCTTTAAACAAGACACTATTTTGAACAGACGCATCACTGCTGTGCTTTAGATGCGCCCCGTTCGTTGTGTACTGTCGGTAACAAAAAGTGATGCTTACTCCACATTATCAGTGATGCGTGTGCTTAACTTCATGGTGGCCGTGAGAGCAAAGCCTCGGGTTGCCGGGGATGACATGTGGGACTGCAGTACGGTTTCCAGGGCATCCAGGACGTCGTCTTCACTGACCTGATTGAGAGAAGCAGGGTGGGTGCATCTAACTTTCCACATGCTGAGGATTTACCACCCTGTGATATGTTTTTACCGAGTACTGAGATGACCCATTAGATTCATAAAGATGCTGACCAACAGCTTTGGGGTTGCCAGTTTGGCCAGCTCCGCTACATCGTTTCGCTAAGCGCTCATTGCTGTGGTGTTTATGCACTGCATCTGTGTGTCCAGCACTGTCTGTGTCTTTTCCCCTGGACTTTCTGTTGGTGGTTTGACTTCCTGTAGGTGGCACTCTTTTCTTTGTCAGTTCAGCCATGGCGGCTAATCAGTCCTTCTTTTCATTCCAAACAAACCCCTGTTGCTGTTTGAGCATAAACTGCATCTCAAGAACAATCTACCAGACAGCAAATAACAGCTTTCATAAACTGGGTCTGAGCTGAATTTGCGGTGAATATCAACGAGCGATAGAGAACAACAAAACATACAAATAGTTATATGAGGGGCTTGATGTACCTGAACTGGCTCTATCTCGTCACACTCTCCTCTCAGCAGCAGGTCCCCGTACTCTCCTATACACCAGCACGCCACCTGCACCAGGGATTGCTGCATATATCCACAGAGCAAATGTCACACTTCAACAACTGTTTATGTCCATTACACTCACATTGAAATATGCAATTTTAAAGGGATAAAACAAGGTTTTTGGTACACTGGCCCGCTGATCAGAAAGTAAATCCTCCATGTATCCTGGGTAAATCATTTGCTTTGGTGCTCCATGCCAATACTACATCATAACTACGTCACGTGATAGCAGAGTTTATGCCTACACTTTAGCAAGCACAATGCTGAGAGAAAAAAGTGACCAGTATAATCTGAGAGCATAGACTGTGAGAAATGAGCTCTAAAGCTAAACGGTAAGTATTCTTAAATGAGTCTGGCAGTTTTGTGTAAGTTAATTTTACACAAAATATGACATAAAATAGGCGCTTTGAACTACAAGGGACTATTTTCTGAATTTCCATAAGAAGTGAATATGCTAGGCAGCTGAGAATCGCTGCACATCATCAGGTGAATTCATGGCTAGTAACCTACTACTGTATAATTCATATTACTAAAAGGTTTGCGTACTTGTTTTGAATAATGTCGGCTGCCTTCTATCTACACAGTGAATGCTAATGTCTTAGCCTGAAGCACCAGAGTCACATACAGATAATTCTGATGTCTATGTTCTCACCACTTAATGGATCACAGGGCGAATCTACCAAAAATGGTGTACTGGTCCAAGGTCAGGAAATGCACAGATGCACACACCTGAGAGATGTCAGTGATCAGCGCCCGGTACAGCTTGTGGACGGTGTAGCAGTGCAGGTCTGAGGCCGTGGTGATGAGCTGAATCAGGTTTGGCACCGTCTCGTCTCTCACGTCGCCCCCTGCCTGACAAAGAAGGAACGATAGTCACACACTAGCGCACAAGCACACACACACACACACACACACACGCACCCAGAACTACAGTAGCTAGACAGCTGGGCAAAGAATTTGGGTCGTCCTACATTTTCTCCCAGCCACAATGACCTAACTTAGGGGGATAGATTCCATCACAGTTCGTGGAAACCCTCCGATATGGATTAAGGCTTAATTTGTCCCAGATTTCTACCCTTACTCTTTCTCTACACGTTTCCATTCCTGAGAGAATAAAGCAAAGGATTAGCGTAAGCATTAGCTTTTACACCCATCATGTACTTTTCATGTATTCCCTTACCTAGAGGCAGAGTGGGATATATGAATAGTGAGAATGGAGCGCAAAATGGAAAGCATTAGTTCTATATAAGAGACTAAAAAAAAACAAGGCTTGGTGCACACACTTCACTGTGTCACTTTGCATTTATGACAGCATAAAGACAGCTTCAAAAGGTGGGCGTGGGTGCAAAACCCGTGTCAAAAAGAGGTGGCAGGGAGGCAGGGTGGGTGGCGGTCTGTATTTACCGTGGTGAGGACATGCAGGATGGTGTCAATGTGCCAGCGCTGGGAGGGCGCATACCTGACAGAGACACAGAGACACACACACTCATTGGTGCTCGGGGGCGGATCAGACACGTACACGCACACACACACACATCTACCTTCTGCTCCTCTACCTGCTTGCACACACACACACACACACAGACTAGTGCATCAAGTGCCAGAGTGCTACACAGCAAGAGACAGTGGAACAACGAAGGCTATTTATACTCACAGTGCCACTAAAATAGACATGGATATTGCTGACGGTGGAGACAGACAGAGTGAGACATCGAGGCGCACACACACACACAAGCGTCCAGCACAGACAGTGTTTTGTTATGGCCTGTTCACACTTTTGCTCAATTTTTCATTTCCTTTCTTTTCTTTTTTTTTTTTTACCGTGTCACTCCAACCTTGGCAGGAGTGTGTGTGACGCACTCACATGCAAATGAATGTATGCGTATTTCCATGCGAGAGTGTGTGTACGCCGTGTACTCGTGCATGTGCACATTCACCTGTGTCTGCATTTTTCCTGTTACCTCTCGGCGGCATTGAAAATGCCGCAGGCGGCTTGGGCCTTCAGCTCGGGTGGGCAGGAGGAGAGGAAGAGGAGCAGTTCCTTCATCATGGAGCGAATGTTGACGGCTGACACCAGGGCCAAGGAAAGCTCCAAGGCACGGCTGAGCAGAGGAGAAGAAGAGATTACTGTCAGTGCACATACAGAGCCTTTAATATGAAACACTCTACTGTGAAGGAGGAGCAATTTCACTTTTAATTTGACAAATTCCAAATATAAATTATTATTATTTATGATAGAGCACAGTTCATTATTTTCTAAACAGGAGGAGGGGTGGGGCAGCCTGCTGATTATACAGAGTGTCCTGTAAAAAAATGTTCATAGGTTCAATCCTTGAAAAAATCAATGTGTCTGGAATATTTAGATCAGATTTGCAATTTTATTCATCCATTCAGAACTGCATTAAATGGACTTTCTAATCAAGCCTTTAATTGTGTGTCTTAAATGCCTTGCCTGACAGTGTCAAGCTTATTAAATATCAAAAGGTGTTCTTGACAAACAAGTGATGGAGGTCCTTTTACCGTTTCACAGAAGCATCAGGGTCCTTCAGGCAGTCCACTATGGTGCCCCGGTGACGCTGCACTGCATTGTGGTCTGTCACAACGATCTTCTGCAGAGATGTCATGGAAATATACCTGAATCGCCAAAAAAATAAGCAAAACAGGATTTAAGTTTTATACGGCAGCATGGTAAAGTGCTGTGTTTAAGCAGAATTCCTAGCAGTCTACTTTGGTCTGTAAGTGTTTGTTGGATAGCGCGCTACTGTACAGCAAAAAGTAGTAAATTAACCATTTCTTTAAATCAGCAGCTAACAAATCATTATTTGATTTTGAGCAATGCACAAATTGATTGACTGAAATGGGATATATTTGGCCTGAGAAGACAATTTGCTGCCCCCTTGAAATGTCTTAGTATCTGGTATCTAGTCAGTGCAGGCCTGGCAGTGGCAAGTCTCCTGAGGGATAAACCGGTCCTATCACTGTCACCGAGCCACGGAGCGAGTCAGGGGCCCCGCAGGTAAAACCAGACAAGCCTGCCAGGCTGCACAGCCCCTATAGGGACAAACCCGACAAATGGTGCCATAACGAAACCCTAAGGACCCATAACAGGCCTCCGAACTGCCTGATGAAAAACTGACATAGCCTGTAATAGAGCGATCAGAATTTACAGGCCGGCAGTGACCTTCTGGGAAAGTGATTAGTGAGCTCAGCCTGATAACAGCCTGTCTGGGAGTTTCTCTTTCTCTCTCTCTCTCTCTCTCTCTCTTTCTTTTTCTCTTTCTCTCTTTCTCTCTTTCTCTCTTTCTCTCTCTCTCTCTCTCTCTCTC
Source organism: Myripristis murdjan (assembly GCF_902150065.1). Taxonomy (NCBI): domain Eukaryota; kingdom Metazoa; phylum Chordata; class Actinopteri; order Holocentriformes; family Holocentridae; genus Myripristis; species Myripristis murdjan. The sequence goes on from NC_043996.1 coordinate 6,612,815, forward strand.
TCTCTCTCTCTCTCTCTCTCTCTCTCTCTCTCTCTCTCTCTCTCTCTCTCTCTCTCTCTCTCTCTCTCTCTCTCTTCAGTGAGTGCAGCGGATGGCCTTGTGGAATGGAAACGGTAAAACGACCCTGAGAGATAAGAGAGAGGGGAGGGAGGGACGTAGAGGAAAGAGAAACAAAAATCCATGGGGGGAGGGAGGGAGGGATGGGGGGAGGGATGCAGAGTAAGGGGAAAAAGGCTCTAACCGAATGTTCCTGTCATTGTTGAGGAGAAATCTTCCCAGGATGTTCACAGCCAGAACCTGTACACATGAACGGAGGTGCATAAATATTCGTTCATTTTTACCTCAGACATAGCAACATTCCACAATATATAAGTTGATCACTGACATTTAAGTGAATGTACAGCATTTATAAAGTGGATATACAGAATGAAGTAATGCCAGCCTCTCACCCTGAGGCCACTCTCTGACTTGATGTCCATCACGGTGAGAACAGTCTCATAGAGCACAGCACTGCCCGCAGTCTTACTGCTGTCAGTGTTGGTAGCCACCTGTGTAACAAGCCACACACACACACCAGTATGTCAGCTTTTCAACATCCATTCACACCAATGAGCTTATTTGAAGGAATTATTGAAGGAATAATTATGGCTGGGCAGTACACTGATCATGATATGAGACTAGATAACGTCTGGGATCGGGATCTGCGATCTGGGATCGTAATATGTCTTAAGTGTGCAATACTTTATAATAATACTTCATAAGTATTCCCATTCAATATTGTGCAATTAGGACAAAATGAAGACTTTTTAATTTACAATTACTGTAATTAATGTACACGTTAGAAATACATTTTGAAATATGAGATAATGAATTAAATAAATTTGTCCATATCGCCCAGTCCTAGGAATGATCACAGACATTTTCGTATGAATACTTTTCTATTTTGTTTTCTTTTCTCTATTGCTAGTTGTTATTTAAGCACAACAGTGATTCAGCCTCTAACCAGTTCATAAAAACTTTTACATTTGCTGTTCCAAACACCTGCTGTCTGTTAGGGCTTTTCTAGGAAAAATCTCCTGCACACAGGAGGTGCTGTGTTTTATGTTTCCAGCAGAAGCAACAGTGGCTTATTTGGAATAAACAGAAGACTTGGCAAGCATGAGTCGTGCTAGCCACCGTGGCTGAACAGACAGAGAAGACTACCACCTAATGTTGTGTATTACGGCTTATTTGTCTCAGTGAACTTTGGACCTGGGCGAGGAGGTCGTTCATGGCATCACTCGCTGCATCGTTGTTGCGGCCGAGGATTCTCAGCAACCTCAAGATGCGGACCTTGGCATGTAGAGGAGGAAAGAGGAGGGAGAGAGAGATACAGAGAGAACAACGGGAGGCCAGTTAGATTGGTGCTCTGAACATACAGGGACTATGAGTAAAACAAAACAAAGAAAAAGAGAAAATCACTAAAAAAGAATCAACTTAGCGGACATAATCTGGCCATAGAGACAGGCTGGGATGGAAATTTTAAAACCCAGAGAAACCAGACTGTACTTATCTGAGACAAGATCATGTTTCCTGCTACACTGAAAGAACTATGAAAAAATAGGCGTTGACAAGAAATAAACGAGAAGGCAGTCAGAAGAGCGAAGCCCTCCACCATGGTCGCAGCTGGAAGTTTCGGTTCTGCCACACCCCATTTCTGTTCTGTTGTCATGGGACACACCAAGTGTTGTGATGTTACATGTATGTGATTGGAAACTTCAGTCCTTTCTCAGTTAAACTCCGCCTCTTTTTAGTAATAAGGTTGCCACTGGACACCCTCCTTTCGGCCAAAGGGCTTGCGAAGTTGGTCAGTGCTGCCTTGACCTGTGACCAACCTCTTTCCAAAGTGTCATGATCTTATGTGGGTGTGTTGGAAACTACAGCCCTGTTTGTGCTAAGCCCGGCCAATTACCATGCTCCCTTGAGGCTGATTGGCCCAAAAGGTTAATCACTTCTTTGCTGGCCCATACCAAACATTTCTACCAAGTTTAAATCACAAATTTGTCCAGCAATTTTTGAGTTATCCTGGTGGTTTCACCTCCTTGGTGGGGATAAGGTAACATATACTCTGATTTTAACAAACTCCACATCAATAAAGTGCACACTGGGATAAAACAAGAAATTCTAGTGAGAGGAGAGAGATGATGGATAAGGGAGTGAAGGTACAGTGGAGGGCAGACTGACCTGTAGGAAAGGATCACTGATTCCTGCCACATTGTGCTCTGGAGAATACCCTGTTGTTACCAGGCCCTTCATGATTTGAACCAGGTCCGGCACTGTCTGGGATGCAAACAATACAAACACCCACGTTGTATCACTGGACATATTACATGATGGCGTACTGTATGTGTGTGTGTCCCTCCTACCTTCCTGAACTGCTCCAGCGTCTCTGGATTCCTCTCACACAGCTCAGTGATCAGCACCACAGCGCCGTGTAACACACCTGAAATTGAGTGGAACCAAAACCGTAACATGGAGTCGGACACTGGCATTAAACTACTTGGCAAACATGGCGCCAACTGGTTATGATGATGGAAGAAACTGACCGTGGTTTTTCTCTGAGAGGAGCGAGCGCGCGGCGGGGGTGAAGAGCTCCCCCAGCTCTGGGACTTTTCTGACAATGTGAACGGCGCACAGAGCAGCCTGAAACGGCATCATCAGCACCGCAGCATCGTTACGGCAGTGAGCAGGGAGAGAAGAAAGTTCAGCAACCGTGGGATCTCTGATTATAGCACAGAACTTATTGATCCAAAACACTGTGGCTGACTTGAAAACCAACCACAAGTTACCACAAAAACGTAGTCTCAGTACACTAATGTGCTATAAAGTAACAAATTATTCCTAACCCTGGTAACAAGTACAAAATAACTCAATAAAAACAACTAATTTTTGTATGATTAGCAAGCAATCTACTAGCAATCTACTCATCCATTTATCTATTCTACTTATTTGAGTAACAAGGTCCAGCACTGCTCACACAGCACTAAACATTTACATTTCTGTCAAATTATATAAATGGAACAATTCTTAAAACAATTCATCCTGTTGAAGTAGGTGGGCACAGAAATTCTCTGTCACATCTGCTAAATGAGCCGATCCAAGCATGAAATAAGGTGAGCCACAGCGTATCCCACGGATGCTTTCACATCACCCACATGCAACTGAAACGACTGAGTCACAGCTGCCTTGTTCCTTGCAGGTGTGAAAACAAAACCAAACAGTTGTGGCCGTCCTGACCTTCTTCTTGATGTAGGAGTTGGAGGCTCGTAGCAGCCTGTCGATCTCCGGCGCCAGATCCCTGCACATCTCAGCGGAGCCCATGCAAGCCAGCGTGCACAGAGCCAGGGACTGCACGTACTGGCTACTATGAGAGAGGTCACTGGAAAACACACAGACAGACAAGGATGCATGCAGACGAGTGCACAGGCTGCATTTTCCTTTTCGGGCAAAAAACGCTCAGCAAATTATTGAAATCGTATTAGCCCATCTTGCGGTCTGTCCATTGTCGGACTGGCTGTCTTATCGGGCAGCTTTCCAACTCTAATGGAATATCTAATTCTACATAATTGTCTCAGAATTCAATCTGTTTAGCCCTAAAGCCTCAAACTGGATTACTTTACTTGGGGAAGGCCCTATAATTGTGCTTGTTACCAACGGCATGCATAATTTTATTCCAATACAAATCTGCCAGGTCCGCAATTTCGCATGTCTGGAGGAAAAAATATCCAGAGCAAATTATCTTCAGTTTAACAGCAAAATCAGAGGTCATGACACTGACATTTGACAAACACATAATGTAATGATGTGTTTTGTTTATTTTATTTTTTTTAACATCCACGGAACAAGCTGTAATCTGAGGGAAATCACTAGGCTCTGTACATACAGTTATGAAGAGGATTTAAAACCTGCAGCTGCACATTTGGATTCTCCTTACTTCTTGATGGAGTTGGTGATTAGCAGGCTGGCATCTTGCTTCTCATCCAGCAGCATCATGGCTCCCAGGTATCCCACACGCTTCTCGCTGTAGCGAGGGCTCGCTATCAGACGGACACACTCCATCTGGCAGGAGAGGCAGTAACACCCTTACATGTGGAGTTAAACAGGGGTCTCTCTTACCAACGGGCCGCCCAACAGCCAAAGGACGGGCGTAAGCAACATCAGCTCACCTGACCAAAGTGAGCAGGGTAGCCCAGCATGTGCACGTAAAGCAGCTTGGCCAGGTTGTGAGAGCGCCCCCCGTTGTCAGCTTGTCTGAACTGTGCCCGGATGGCAGCACACTCCCTCTGGATGACACCCCGCTCCTCGCCCTGCGTCCTGGCTGACCTGATGACCCGGATCATCTCCTGGAGACGCACTGATGGAGACATGGCTCTCTCTCTCTGTGTGTGTGTGTGTGTGTGTGTGTGTGTGTGTGTGTGGTGAGGATGGGCAGGAGGTGGTAATATATAAAATGTAAGAAATGACAAAAAAGAAAACAGCACATTAACACTGACAACAAACTGAAGTGAAAGTACTGCCTGCCATTGTTTTTTGCTTCTCTTTTTTGCTTCCTGGATTGGGAAACCCCTACGAGGTGTGTGTAGGCTACCTCTTTAATTACAGCTGTTCAAAGACAGGTGTGTGTGTGTGTGTGTGTGTGTGTGTGTGTGTGTGTGTGTGTGTGTGTGTGAACTGTGCTTTTCAAAAAGTACGAGTCAATCAAAGACTCAAAGAGCTGACAGAAGTCGGCACATGACGACCGGTGATGTGGTGACAGCTTGTCGTGTCTTCATTCATTCACACAGAACACACAGACATGTCATATGGATACATTAACATGACGCCGCAGTTACACTCAGCTATTTGACGAGTCATCTTTCAATAAACTACTTCGCAACTAATTAGTCAGCAGTATACGCCCTGGCTGGATGGCAGGGAGAGCCGCCCGGGGCGACATCCTCAACCGGCTGAACCCAACTTCACTAGCTAACCCTGCAGATGCTGCCCGGACCGCCGAGCTAACGAGCTAGCTAGCATCATGACAGGTGTGTTTATGCGGACTGTCTAGCCTCCCGAGAAAAAAACAACGTACCTGTTCACTGTACAGACGTGCCGATAGTCAAATATACCACTGAATTTAACCGGCCGCCACAGTTAGTCGGTGGAAATCTGCTGCTGAAAACCTAACTAGTGTATACAGTCCATCAGACTGCTACCTCCGTCAAGCTAACCGGAATAAGACACCACCTCCGGACAAACCATTTCAAAATAAAAGCCTCATGGGGAAAAAAACGGATTGCAACTTTATAAAGTGTTTTTAAGGTCAAATAGTTAAATGTAACTAAAGAAGGTTAGGTGTAAGGTCATAGTAAACTTTGATTATCTTTAAGAAGGGGGAATTGCGTGATTCTTACAGAAAATATAAGAATGTGCCGTTCCCTGCACCTAAATTTGCCCAAGTATGACTTCATGGCAAGGAGATCCCTATGTTCCCAACCTTATTCAATAGTTTATAACACTGGGAGTGAGTAAATAAATCTGCGTCTACTAAGAGCAGGAATAAAAACTCTACAATAGAATTATTAAATGCAGACAAAAAAAAAACTTGCGCTTATTTTGAAGGCTGGATCGCTAGTGGCCCGGTCTTATTCTGGCTGTTTGTGGCCAGCTTGAGGCGGCCAGGAAGGCTAATACTTGATGCTGCCATCGCTTCCGCAATTTGATCTCTGCTGGCGCAGACTCCGCCCCCCTCACGTCAGGTGTATCAACAGGTGGATGAAAAATGCATGAGGTGAAGATGCGGTCTGCTGCCAACAGGAGCTCGCTGCTTTATGCAGTCCTAGACAGCGTGAGCTTTCAGAAAACAACTGAGGTAATCCTAATATTAACATTCTATAGAGGCACCAGTGCGAAAGTTTAAAATACCATTCAGCTACTATAGCTGAAACTTTTGCCCTACACATTCCTACAGAAATAACACTGGAGATGAAATTGACTAATAAATACAAATAAAATAAAATAAATGCCGTAAAGAATGATGAGGTCACTCACTGTAATAACTGAGCTCTAGACTATACTATACATCCTAATAAAATTAAAGGAATGCTATGGTGATTAATGGGGAACTGCATTGATGGTGCAGTGGTGTATGGTATGTGCAGCTGCTTCTCAGTGTGGCCTCTGTGTGTGCAGGTGGAGATTCTTTGGAAAATGTCCTTTAGAGAAGCTGGAACAAATAAAGTAGCCTAAATAGCTCGGCTGGGCGATGACCAAGTATCTTGATACTGATAATGTGATGATATTGTAGGGATGACTGTTGCTTTCATAAAATATTTACACACCATAGATTTTTGCCAAACAATCATCAGTAATGTGAATATGATCAAGCAGGTAGATACAAATGATAATCCAGCTAAAACAGTCAAAGAAGTTCAGAAAATTGCATTTTTGTACTGTAAGGCAGCCTTTGAAACTAACTAGGAAAAGACATCAGTTTATGCCTGAAATCCCAGACAATGTCTAGTTTCATACCATGGTATCAATATGATATTGATATGTCACCCAGCTCCACTAAATAGAACCTGTCAGAACCAGCAACCATATTAGGCTGCGACACTGCTTCTCCTCAGTCCTCACCCTTGTACTGTTAAAGTATGTAAAACTGCATCTAAATGAGGATCTTTAGACTCCCTCTGTCTGCCAGGGAAAATACAGAGTTAACAGCAATCACTGGTGAAGTGCTCTAATAAACCCTTTTCACAGCAGCCATTTTGACATGAAATAGCAGGGTAAACACAGGTGTTACTAGTTACAGTAATTAAGGTTCTGCATTTAAGTGTAGCAAGGCCTCTCCAGGGAGCCAGCATGCACCACAGCAGGACCTCAGCCCTGCTAGACCTTAATACAACACAACCCGAATTAATGTCAATAGTAACACCAGTGTTTGCCCTGCTATTTCATGTCAAAATGGCTGCTGTGAGAAAGGTCGCTTGTTGGGGCAATTTCAGTAGCTTCCATGTGGTAAAATTAGACTTCTCTTTAATTGAGGATTAAGGAGCTGTTGCTTTGTGTCTCTGTACAAAGTTTCACTGAAATTGCACCTTTCATTCCCATGTCCTTGAGGCCATTTTCTGGTATAGTGCCCCCCTGTGGCTGGAGGTAGCATGTTTACCAAATTTACTGTTAATCGGATTTAGCATTGTCAAGATACAACATCATTTCCTGTAAAAACTTCCTATAATTTCTACAATTTAGATAGATAGATAGATAGATAGATAGATAGATAGATAGATAGATACAGTATTGATTCCAGTGGAAATTTAGCTGAGAGGAAGAACAAAACAAAGACAAACATACTAAAAAACAACAGGATTCTTGGACCCATTTTTACAAAACTGTGATTATAATTTCTTCCTAAGATACCATTGGAAGTCTCACAGTGTGACATCCTGATGCATCACAGAAGTTGTTAACTCTTATTCAGACATTTGAAGTTTGAGCATGAGTCATAACAAGGAATGTCTTCGCTTGATCTGTGGAGATTCTGCATGTTCATCTGCTGCTGCTCATCCTCTGGTTAACAGCAGCACTTCTCTGCAGAGCAGCAACACCGTGTCGAGTCTGATCTGATCAGCGTGAGGCTGGAGCTGATGCTGGAGCTTGTGTTTCACAGCCGGTAAGTGTGGATCCTCCTCTGACTGTCACTACACACAACACTCAACATGTGTCTCTCTGTCAAGTGACAGAGCTCCTGAAACGTCTGTGCAAAGGAAGCTGTGGAATGTCTGTCATGTGATGCATCTTGATAACCTTTACAGAATTTGAGGGTTGTTTGTGTTTTGAGGAAGCGATAGGAAGTGAGAGGTTCATACCCATCTTGGGATCTTGGCACTGATATGACATTTTACAAACTGTCATCATTGACAGAACTTGGCTCAGACAGTGACAGGCAGGAAACTAAAATGACTAACGCTAACCCTGCACAAATCTTACTTTGTCCTTAGGCAAAGGGGAATGAATAAGCAGCTTAAACGTTTCACATATGAATAAACTTATGAATAACATGAAAAAATAATAGTTTAAGTGCTGTAAACGATAAGGAAACAATCATATACAATAACTGACGTAATTGTGCAAAAGTAGAAAATAATATAGTGACATTATTCCTCGTGGAAAGCTCAACATTGCAGATAAACTCTGTTTCGTCCATTACAACATCTGGCTTCTCAACTGGGATCACTGACTTTAAGGGGATAAAATTGCTCCAAAAATGAAAAGAGCTCCCACCCACTGAATTATTTTACAAAGTAGATTTTTTTTTACAGTTTGATTTTCAGTTTCACATTTTTTTTAGTAATTACTTTTGGTGTTCCATATTTATTTATACATTTATTTAGGTGTTTGTTACTTTTATGTAGATGTTCATTTCAACAGTTACCCGGTTTCTAATAGAGTCAAAGATTGTTCATTTCAGGCAGTCATTTTTTTTTCCTGCGTGGTGAGAGGGGTTATTTTGGGCGATTAAGCAGCTTTTGGCTTTTTCCTGCCCCAAACTATCTTTATTATGTTGGCCTTTAAAAATCCACTACCGGGCGACCTCTAGATCTTACCACAAGAGGTTTTTACAGAGATATCAATGATGGCTCCTGCTGCAGAAATCACACTGTATTCTCACAGCAGGAACTTTGTCCTCAGATCCACGATTCTGAAAATCCATTAGGCTTGAAGGAGTGCACAAGCTGTCGGCCTACTTATTTTAGTTTGACAAATTTGCCATCAAAGCTTAATGCCATGTTGAACACTCCTCTGGCTGCTCTCTTTGATTCTGTTGACTTAAAGAAATATGGGTTTGATTGTATTCTAAAGTCGCTTTTGCAGTCAGTCCTGCTTTGACATTTGGTGAAGAGAGCCTGCCTGCTCAGCTCCCAGCAGCTGCCTCACACTTCAGACAGCTACACGGTGGATGTAATGTAAAGGAATGGTACAGTATGAGCTGAAGCTTGTGTTTCAGTTTTTAATTAAGAACTCCATTACCATGGGTTCACTGTCAGAGAGGATTATGAGCTTTAATTATGGTTTCACACAGAAGAAACAGGCCAAGTGAGCTCAGATGGATGATGATAGCAAAGATCTTGCCTTTATTATCACTATTCAGTCCTGGTGCCTCTCATGCAATACCACATTTATGTCTGGCCGTGTGGTTGACAGAGATGATTGCTGTTGGAGTTTGCCGCACTCCTTTTGATTGAAATCTTAAAAACCCACTGTAACCCACAGTACACAACCTGCTGTTTGAAACATTTAATTTTTGCTCATGGCAAACTTTTTAAATGTCAATTTGCAGAGAGAAATTTGACTCCAAAGCACCACCAAATGATTAATTATCCAAGCTATATTGGCAAACTGGGCCACATCTACACATCATGCAGTTTGATGGGAAGCACAACCTCACAACCTACAGTTTAAAAACATCAAAATCAGTTGGATTTTCATTTTGAGAGTTTTTTTTATTTTTGAATATTACAATTTGGTCCTGTTACAGAAGTCTCGGTCAGCTGTCTGGAGGGCAGACCGTGATGCATCCTCTGTCTCCACAACTTCCAGTTTGTTCTGGTGTCGAAAATGAGAAGTCTTTTTGTCCAGGAGGATGATCAGTGTATTTGTTAGAAATGAGACAGCTGATCTTTTAACTTAAAATGCCTGAAATAACCATGTAGTTTGGTGATCACGTAAATGCTTTTAGATTGAGGAGAAACACATCTTCACACTAATGTGTAGATGACCTTATGATTGGCAACTTTTATGACACTGATGCCCAAATTGTACATTGTTCCATACTGCAGATGTGTGTGATTCCATGCTGAATTGTTTTCACTTCACGAATTTATCTTTTTTTTTTTTTTTTTTGGTCAGGCACTTTATCTTAAAAGAATTCATGCTTTCCAGAAATTTGTCCTGTTCTACAATGTTCTGTTGTGTAATTTTCATAGATCAGTCAATTACAAGACATTTTTCACATTGGTGGCAGCCCCCAATGATGGAATAATGGAAAGCACTTTGATTGGTACTTTCAGTTAACATTTAAATTTTGGGTTGATTCAATGAACATTCAGTGAATTCTGGCCAAATGTGTTGATGTTCATTGTCTCGTAAAATCCAAACCACTGGACCCATCATCTGTGAAAATCCTCAGTCATCCAGGTCATGGTTAGCCAAGGAGAGCTGAATCGAGAGCAACTGGACTGTTAATATATTCTTGAAGACGTTTCTCTTCTCATCCAAGAGGCTTCTTTAGTTCTGCCCGACCGGTGTGGGGATGTTTTCCAGGTCATTGATAACACTTGGCTTGTTAGTGCTCCTCCCGGTTGTGACAACAACATTAGTGTGGGTGGAGTCACCTGAACCCAGGAGTCAACAACAGTTGTTTGGTTCACAAGAGGCCAAGAGTGAATGGCTCAATTTCCTGGGAAGGTGTGAAAGAATTGTCTGTCATCCCTTCCCAGAAAATGGGCACTGAAGGGATGACAGTCCCATCAACTCCTCCATGTGTATATTTAAAATCACTGAGTCAAGATTCAAATAACAATAGAATGCATTCACTGAGAGAATTAAGTTAGTAGAAATATCTGAAGCAAACTTCATCTGCACAGTAACCAACAGTCTTCTCTTCTCTCTCTCCCAGCCTCCGGTCTAGCTATGATTGATATTCATGGCTAAAGCAAGCAGCCAACTAGAGCTAATCTAAATCGGGTAATTTAACAAAGTATGAGAACATGTCCACTGGAACCATAATAACGTCTCACCACTCGACTTGTATTTTTCTGCCACACTCACTCTCTCACTCACAAGGTGACTTTCATGACACAAGTTGTGTATCCTCTTTCTGCAAATGGAGATTTCAGTCCTTTCCATGAACTAGTGAAGTAAAAATTACATTTCCATAAAGCTTGTCATCTGTCTTTTGATTTTTTTTTCCCAGGGTAAAAATTCTGGTTCTATGATTGCAATGTTAAGTGCTGTTCCATCAGAATTTAAATTCCAATTTTCGAATGGGCAAACAAGAGAGGGTTACAAAGAAATAATAAATGCAGTGAGACTCACACAAAAAGTGGGACTGTCAATTCATGTTAGTGTTATGATAATGACATAATATGCACAAGCTTGAACATTAAAATAATCTTCCATCCACCTCAAATCATTGTCCACAGACAAACAAGGACACAATAATAAAGACAATACAAAAAGAGACATTTTAGATCCTAGTTTGAAGACAAGAAAAATGGCCATGTGGGTCAAAACTTCTGTTCAAAATAAGCGATATTGCATCTCAAACGCCTGTTACCAGGCAGAATTACACTGAGGCAGTGGTGTTCAGGATTAAGGCCAGTCAAAGAAAACCTCGAGAAAGAAATTTCAGCACTACACACATTCCTTCAACATTTAAATTTAAATCAGGTGAATATCTTGTGGTTCCTCTTTCTAGGAGTCTTCTCCAGGCCTTTTTTTCTCAACCCTCTAAGGGTGTGAATAAATGTCTGTGTTTCTGTTAGTGCACATGTTCAATCAGCTGTTTATGGGCTTTCCTTCATCCCCTTCGTTATCTTTCCCTTCAGGCCCATGGGGCTTCGAGCTCTCTTCCATGATTGGGTAAACAACCAAACACAACTTTTGGCACAGATGAGTCATGTAACCTGTACAATGGGAGAAAAGGGAGAGACTGGTTAAATCATTTTTACATGAACCTTGTAAACTCGTAATTCCAATGAAAACATTCTTTACATGATTCTTAGATGGTCAGACCTTAACAGCACTTTGCATTTATATGTACCACAACTAGGTTGGCATTGCCTAGATGCTTGTTCCTTATCTCATGTTCTGAATCCACTTCACTAAAGGTGTGACAATCACTGATCATTTCCTCAGGTTGAGGAAAAGTTTAATTTGTTGTTGTTTTGTATTTGATTTGTTTAGGTTTAAACTACCCGAGTACACTTCAACCAGGGATTAGTGTGGTGAGTAAAAACAAATCTGATTCCAGTCTCCTAAGCATAATGGACTTGTCTACCCTCTTTGCGGTAATTCCCCTTCTCTGGTGTTCAAACCAATTAAGAACACTGCTGAATATGAGCAGCAGCCCAGATTGTGGTTTGCCCTCACTGCATTTTTTTTTATTGCCAGGCTTCCAAGCAATGGGAACTGTAGCATATTAGATGTCATCCTCTGCCTGCTTATATCCATAAAAACCTGTGTTTTGGGGTCATCTGCCATAGTTGGCTTAGATGAAGTTCCTACTCTCAGTTCTCTCTTGGAGGAAGGCGGAGACTTGCATATTGGGGTGTGGCTATATTTTATGCCACGTGAGTTTGAATCCAGCAGCTCAGAAGCATGTACTCTTTACTAAATTAATTAAGATCCTCCATAACCCTTTATTTAAAATGGCAGGATTTCCTCACCAATGTTGGTGTCAAAGCACTGTGGCTTATTTTCCCAGTATATTCCAAGGAAGTATACAGGGACACCGGTCATCATGATTGCCAGACCAACACCGCAGACCACAGGCTCTGAGTAGAGGGAGAAAACCAGCAGGAATGCCCAGAACAGCAGGTAGATCACAGGCCAGATCAGGCTCACCTGAAGGATGAGGGTGGACAGATCACTCACTGGGAAACAAGAATCTGTTGTAAAACCTCAAATATCTCTTAAGCACACTTCTGTATGCTTCCTTAAAATGCAGTAAACAAAAAAATTGAGGTCTCGTAGCTTTAGTATTTTAAAATGACTGATATATTCTGTATAATTCCTGTGGAAATATCAAGCTCCAGAAATAACGACTTCATTCTGTGAACATTTAAGAACACTGAATGTAACCGTTCTAAATCTAATCTAAAAGGTGTGATCATATCATTATTCTACAATACAGTCATACAACATGGATGACTTTAACCAGTGGCTTGGATACTTTATCTAACATGGGTTATGTTTTAACAGAGGAGTGAAGAATGACTGAAGAAAGAAAAGTGCCAAAGCATGACCTCTAGCAAAAAATTAAGTGACTTTTGAAGCCTTAAACAGGCATAGCAATATCAAATATATCAGGAAGAATGTGTAGACCGCATGGAAATTTACCAAATCATGATCAACATTTGGATAAAGGGGTTAGCTGTAAGACCTCCCACTAAACTGGTCTGACAGTGTCTTTTACCTTTATGGGGCGATACATGTTGGGCTCTTTGATGCGCAGGACAATCTGCCCAGCGACAGTGACGCCGTAGAAGAGGTAGTTGATGAAGCCCACGTAGTTGATGAGGGTGTAGATGTCACTGGTGCACAGCATCAGGAGAGTGGAGATGCACTGAATGGGGGCGAGAGGAGTGGAAGTGATGGCTGCTGACAGGGAAAAGTCATCGGGAATAAGGATAAGAAGTAAACAATTTTGTGTTCGTATGTGGAGGGACTCACAGTGAACAGCAGGGCTGGGATGGGAGTGCAGCGGCCGACATGAATCATGGCCAGCAGACGTGGAAGATGGCCTTCCCTCGCTCCAGCAAAGAACAGTCTGAGAGAGAAAGAAGCGAAGGCGACTTGTGCTGAGAGCAGAATCAGCTGGTGGTTGCTTAGCATGCATGCTTGGCAGCTGAAGAAACGGCTCAAGGATGTGCATCGACAACACACAACTCAAGCGATTCTATGGGAGCACCAGTGTCACGATTGAGAGCCAATTTGCATCAGGGTGAGAGATGGGAGGACCAAGAGCACAGCTGAGTCAGCAGTGCGGAACCTATTGTTCAAGTAGGATCACATTCCCAGTTTCACATGTGCTTCTAGACAATTTTCTGATGGAGGGTTTTTCCACACAATCTGAATCCAGGCAAGTGTTAATATGTCTGGTTCAATTTGTGTTACAGTAAATACACAGAAACCACCTGGTGCAATGAGCATGTTAACAAACATATGAGTGTCTATGCATACTGATATTACAAAAATATTTCTTTTTCCATATTATTGCCTGTTGTTGAAGATGTTGGCCAGGTACGTAAAAGTCCATCTGACTAACATAAAAGAAGAAATCATCAGAAAGAGGTTTATATTTAATTTACTCATCTGAAAATGAAGGTTTGAATGAGAATCTGCATAGAGAAGATGGTGTGTTGGTGTTAACGCTTATGTGCTTTATTCCTAATTACTTTTTCATTTTTACCATGCTTAAGCCTGTTTCTCCCTGTGCATCTTTATAGCCCAAAACTTGGGAAAATGACACCACAAAAGCATAGCATTCACCGAAGCTACAAAGAGAGGGGAACAAGGGAGATGAGGATGAGAAATGGGGGTTTGGGGAGCACAAACTGACCGCGAGGACGTGAAGAGGGAGCCATTGACCCCCCCGAAGGTGGAGAGCGCCACAGAGATGGGCATGATCCATGACATTACTCCTAGCAACTTCTCTCCAAACGTCTGGGAGAGAGCGTTAGGAGTAGAGAGACAGAAAGAGAGAAAAGGGTAAATGGTTCAAACACATACAAAAATAGTAGAAACTAACCAAGATATTTCAGAATGACATGTAAAAGGGCAAGAAACTATGCTACAATGATGGGCATGCAACTGATCAGCAAAACATAAATATAAAGAAGCTACTAGCGGCATGTATTTCATACATGCACGAACCGAACACTGACTGTGATGATTTGGGCGAATTTGTTCTCACCACTGCAACAGCATTGGAGGCCAGCAGCTCCTGTGGGCTCATAGCTGTGACGTAGGCCACGTTGGCGAAGACATAGACAAAGGTGACCAAGGGAATTGAGATGAAGATGGCACGGGGCAGGTTCCTGTATGATGAAAGACAAGATTAAAAAAAGCTGGCATTTTCATGTTATCTAGTCTTTTCTAGCTTCTGGGGTTATACATGCCTTTTGGTAGTGAAACACTGTAATGTAACATCACATTGCAGGTGATGTTGCCAAAGCAAAAAAACATTCATGAATGCTTTTACCAAACACTGAACAAAAAGAGAGCACTTGCCCGACTCAGGCAAATAATATTACCTAAAATCACTTGTCCTGTGATTTCATCATATGATTGTTTCAAAGAGTTTGCTAAAATAACATTAAGACTGTCTGTGGCTCTTGCCACTTGACAGTGCTAGAAACATTTTGGCTTTTGTTATACACTTAAGAGAAAATGACTGAGACCCACTGAACAATAACAGTGCTTCATCAACCATTAACTTCCACAAGATTTTACTTTAAGTGCAAAAAATGTGCACAAGTACCTTTTCTACATGCGGCCCACTGGCAGGAGTAATTTCAGATGAGGTATATGTGTGTATCTATGTGTGTGGCTCACCTATATGGGTCAACCAGCTCCTCCGTGACATAGTTGAGAAAATTCCAGCCTCCATATGCAAAGGAGCCTTGCAGAAAAGCAAGAGCTATGAGGCCAATATCATAGTCTCTGAAAGTCTCAAAGGCATGTGCTGGTTCCAACCAGTAATAGTGACCTGGGAACAAAACAAAGACAAAGCTTTATTGAACAAAAGTCTTCATCTCCGAGTACCTACTCACATTCAACAACCTTGAACAGCAGAGGGCACCAGACACTAATGTCTTTTACAGTGTTTGCAGGTCCTTCAAAAGGCTGACGATTTCTAACAAGGAATTACCTCAAAATTAGGGCATTAAAAGCTCTTAAAGTTAATTGGTGCTTTTTGAGACTACCTGTTCATGCAGACCTGTATTCTGGCAGGTCATGTTTTCATTTTCAGATTTATTAATTTTGAATAACTGCTGTTAAGTTTTGAGTTTGACTGCAGTCATAGGTTCCTCAAAGTAATTAATTGCAGATGCACTGTTTTAAATAACTCTGGTGCAAACATCCATCCTGATATAGACTGGACTGGCCTTTAAAAGATTCTGTCATATTCCCCATACTTCATGCTTTAGATTTACCTTTTAGAACTTGGCTCATAAAATTCCCAAAAAGATAAACACTTACCTCGACTTTTATCATTTGATGAGGTACATTTAATTGCACACATATTCACACAGTACAGAAGACACAGGTGAGTATCAAAGCATGATCACTTAGAAGTGTGGACTAAGGGTCTGTTATACACTAAGCAGTTGGTATCTCCAGCTCCTGTCCCACATAAAGTGGGATACGAGCTGACGATATGAGTGAGTGAGTAAGGCTTGCTTCGCTGGGCTTGGCAATGTGGGTGCATAG
The DNA here is from genome assembly GCF_902150065.1 of Myripristis murdjan. Taxonomy (NCBI): domain Eukaryota; kingdom Metazoa; phylum Chordata; class Actinopteri; order Holocentriformes; family Holocentridae; genus Myripristis; species Myripristis murdjan. The sequence goes on from NC_043996.1 coordinate 6,629,054, forward strand.
AGTGCGGTTGGGGATTATGAGTGGGATGAAGAGCTATGAAGGACTCTAATCCCTCTTTCACGTTGGGATCACTGAAATCCCGTGGGAGGCACGAGGGGACTGTATTGTGATGGTAGCTAAACCGTCCCCTCTGTAACAGTCCTCATTTTTTCCTCTACATCTTAGAATTGTGTCCTGAGCAATACAGACATGGACAAAGAAAGAAACAGAGGCAGACAGAGGGATGGCGCTAGGAGAGACAGAGCTTCCATGAGAGAAGAAGACAGACTAACAACCAGTCATCTAGTGTACCTTTGCAAATCTGTACGAAGCCCATGACTATGATGAGGCCCAATGCCAGCAGCTTGCCAGCGGTGAAGACGTCCTGCACCCGCGTGGCCCAGCGCACACTGTAGCAGTTCACCCATGTCAACAACACTGTGGACAGGAAGAGGATACATCATAACTACAGGTCCATATCATAAGACAGAACGAAACTGGTTTGATCTACAAGGTGTGTGAGGAGTTCTACAGTCCTACTAACATACTATATGTGCCTAAAAATAAATTAATGCAACTGGTCAAGCTGAAAAAAATAAATAAAAAGGAGCTCAAGCGAAACCTGGCAAAGTATGGAAAAGGTTTATAAATGGAAAACTAAACGGCATGTCAGCACTCCCATTTTTCATAATTCTGCCTTACGGACTGGAGAGTGGCATTTTCATCAGTTAAATGGCACAATGCTGACATACATACTTAAGGTGATATTATGAATGAAAATGGCTTGGGTACTTTACAGGACCTGAGGGAAACACATAATATTTCACCAAACTCTTTTCTCTTATATTTGCAGTTATGGTCTTCCTTAAAAGCTGTTGGAATTCCACTTAATATTGAGCCTGTCACTCAACCTCCAATTAATTTGATCCAAAGACTTGGAGAGATCTCTGAGGGCTATGTAGAAGTCATTTATAATTCACTTTGAGAATGCTCACAGACTTCACTTTCTATTATAAAAATATGGAACAGAGACAATGCTTGTACAAACTTTTCCATAAATTGGCACAAGTTTTTAAAATATCTTTCTCCTCACACAATTTAAATAATCAGTTAATCAATTTGACGTTTGCACAGTTTTTAAACCCAAAATTGTTGTTTCCACAAATTGTATGTTATGAGCGGGATCTTATGTGATAACTGTGGGGAGATGACTGCATTCCATAGCTTTGCCACAAATTGATGGCTAATGAAGGCGAAGGCAGCAATCAGATGCATGTACGCATAAAATGTATTGTATAGTTCACATATCTTGTCACGCTCTAGATATTCCCTCTGCCTACTCTTATGTTTTGTCATTCTAATCCATCTCTATTTCTGCTGCTTTTTCTCTGTAAAGAATTTAAAAAAGGAGCTCAAGTGCAACTTGAGTGTCAACACAGCAACTTGAATTTTCAGTTACTTCAGTCATCATGTTTCCTCATTGTGTTTTTATTTGTTCTTTATATTCACCTGGTAGACATTTCACCACAGAGGGCTAGTTTGTCCTTAAAACAAACAAGCAGCCTCCACACAGAGAGACAGGTAAGTCAGGCTATTTACCAGACAGAAGTCAAACATCCCCAGGAAAATGATTAGACAAAAATAAAATTCCTGAGCCAGTTAGAGATCCTTTTTGCTCATTAACAGAGCCCACCTGGGTCATCCTGGACATCACTTGCCAGAGGCCTGTGAAGTGTTACCAGGCTCACCTGCAGCTCTGTCCCGAGCACCTGCTATAATGAGCACTAACAGGATTCTTCAAAACCTGTCAAAGTGAGCTGCACAAAATCTCATACTGACAGTAGACTAGCTTGTCCCTGTGGGCTGCAGGTTGAAAAAGGAAGACGTGACACAGAAGTGTCAACTAAAATTATGCTTTAATGAGTTCAATAGGTTCCAAGTGGGAAACACCGCAGGAGACAGATTGGTTGAGGTGACTGCTTTTTGCACAGAGTTCTCTCTCTTCTCTCTCACAGCTGTCTAAGCTGATGCCAGTTCCGAGCACTTTAAATATCACAACATTATGTGATGCTTTTATGACAGAACTAAAAGACTCTTCAGCACACAGAAAGATTTTGCTATTCAGATACCAGCAGTCTAGAGCTACACTAGGCAAGATATTTATGTAAAAATGCAGCTGTCTTATCAGCCTAAATCCCTAACTTTGACTGCAATAGAGAAGACAGTATCTTCTCCTGTTTGTCTGATGTAATTCTAGTTTTGCGTTTGAAGATCTCTCCATCTACAGGAAATGACAAATCAGAACTTAAGTGCAAAACACAGCCTATCTTGGGGCTGGACAATATATCAACATGATATCAATATTGTGATATCAGACCAGATATCGGCTGGGATATTGGACATGTTAATATCATGATCTGACATAGCGTTGTCTTCACCTGGTTTTAAAAGCTGCATTACAGTAAAGTGATTTATTTTTCTGGACTGACTGACTGTTCTTACTTTTCTATTATTAGATTTTACCCACTTCTTATATAGCATTACTGATGATTATTTATCAAAAAATCTCATTGTGTAAATATTTTGTTAAAGCATCAATATTCCTCTCCACAATGTCGTCACAATATGGAAGCATCAAGGTTTTTAATCAATGATATGATTTTTTTTTTGTTCATACTGCCAAGCCCCACTACAGTCATCATGTGACTGTATGCGTCGGTTGAATCAAGTATTTATGACGTGCTTTAGAGGAGATTTCAAAGATATATGTTGTTTATCGTGCTATAGCCTAAAAATATTGCAATGTAATTTACAAGCATCAGCAAGTTCAAACTTTTCAGAGAGTTATCTCTCACTGCCGTTTGGAGCCACCGGCGTGTAAAGTTACCAACTACAGCTTAAAGCATAATTCCAGCCACAGTGATAATGTTTTAAGCCCATTTTCCAGTGGGCTCCTCTCTTACCCTTCAAAAAGTCCTGTATATTTTTACATGCCATTATCAGACAAACAGATGCCTTGATTTATTTGCCTCCCTCTAGATGCTATGCACATTCATTCAGCTCCAAACGATATTTGAACTAGATCTCTGAGATGGCGAAATAAGCCTAGTAATGTAATACATGGTGAAAAAGTGTGTCTATAAAATTTTCATAAGAACTTGCCTAAAAATGCATTAAAAAAAAAAAACTGACTGAAAACTTGTTCTTATCCTGACCAAATACATTTGAATGTTTTGGAACTGGAGGAAAGGCAAGGGTTACCATGTCTATGATGCTCAGCAAAAATGTAAACACTGGAACAATGAAGGTATAAAAACTGGACACTGCAAATGGATTTAACCGTTAAAAAGTAAAGAAAATGTCCGCAATAATGTTTGTTTATGTTTCTGTTTTCATATTGGAAACCCAACTTCTCACTAATATTCTGCAGTTACATCTAACCCTATTTCAAGTAATATCTATGAGATGTGTTGCAGTCAGGTACTAAGAAAGAAAGTTTAATATGTAATATGTTAAATTTAGCATGTAGTAGCACAAATCAGTCAGACCTGGGGATGATAAAAAAGCTTATTTCCTAGCTACAACGAGATTTGTTTGGGGATTTAGAAAACATAAGTGAAATGTTAACCAAATCCCTCTAGGTGCAGGTTACCACAAACAAACAAATAGAAATTTCATACGGGACTCTGGAAAATGGGATTAACGTTCACCACGGTGGAATGGTCTTGCTGTGCTCCATCATGAACTGTATCTGTAGCCACCATGAAGCCTTCAGCAGACAAAATGCACCGACTTCAACAAAGGCCAATTTAATCTTCAAATACAGCTGAACGTTATGACTCACGCAGGCAGACGGCGGCCAACAGGCGCAGCCCATTCTCTGGGGGGATGCAGGAGGGGAAGAGGGGCTGCAGCACGTAGTTTGAAAAGGTGAGGGCGATCACAGCCTGGTTGGTGGGGTAGATAACCAACAGTGCAATCCACAGACGCAGGAACCTGGGGGAATAATACAGGCAGCAGCTTAATGAGACATGGCAATAGACTTATGTCGCACAACAGCATGTGCACACACACAGCCACACACAAGTACAACTGTATGCGAGGACAATACAAGCCCTCATTACGGCAAAATGTAGCAGGATAACAAGATGAACTAATTGCCAACTTAGCATACCAGCTACCAGAATTACTCTACAATGTGCACTCATCCATTGTTGTGAAAGACAAGAGGAATAAGTAGAACTGGGTCAGCAACATCCTGGGGTTTTTGGAAATACACAACTACACCACAAAGGGGGGGTTACTGTCAAGTGTGCATGGCCATGAGGAAGTGGCATTATAGTATGTGTGTGTGTGTGTGTGTGTGTGTGTGTGTGTGGTGAATGGGACTGAAATAACTGGAACTTCTAATTAATTAAAAAAGACTTGGTGCAACTTTACCATGATGATTTCTGAATCTTCTTTTATGTATGCACCATGTAGCATAATACTGACAGCACTACACTGAAGTTTAGCATACTTGAAGTGACAAAGCAGATCTTTTTTTTTAAGTTTGTTACAAGTGTTTAGGTTGCATCATGATTTACATAATTCTTAGCTGTGTCCACAAACTGTCTTCTGTCACGTTAGATATCAGGCCTCATTTCCCTCTCCCTTGAGGCCATTTGCTGCCATTCATTTTCAGCTGGTATGAAAAACATCTTCCCCAGGCTTGAAAAATATGTAATAAGTAATCCATCACAGCAAAAATGCCGCCTTAATATTTTTTTTTCAACAAATCTTTTGTTTTAACATAGGCATTGTCCTTGAGCATGACTGAAACTGAAGTGTCTGCCAGAAATAACTACCTGTTTACTATGTTGCCTTACAAATGATACTGTCACTGTTATGATTCCTTTTATTTATGGCAGAATTGTCAGTGGGGACGCAGTTAAACTGAAGCCAGATTCCTCAAATTAAAAAGATGAAAAACAAGGAAATATTAACACATCTAATTAGATACAAAACACATAAAATTGAAGTGTTAAGTTAAATCAGCATTGACCTTTAAAAGAAATATGCAATCTCATTTATTAACATGGGGCAGCGCTATCTTTTTCCACGTGTACTTGTACTGAGTGATGACATTTTCATCATTACAGTCCATTTTTCTCTCACCCAGCCAATCCTCCGAAGATGTCCTTGACGTAGGAGTAGTCTCCCCCCGACTTGGGGATGGTCACGCCGAGCTCGGCGTAGCAGAGAGCGCCAATAGCTGTGATAACTCCTGTGGCGACCCACACAATGATGGCCAGCCCCACTGAGCTAGCATTTTCCAGAACCCCCTTAGGACTCACAAAGATGCCCGATCCAATTATGTTGCCTAAGAGAGCGAAAGACAGAGAGACACAGTGCAGATTAAGAAACAGACGCTCATTAAGGGACTGCTGCACTACATGCTTTAATTAATTGTCTTCCAAATAAACCTAAACAACCAGCATGGATTGTTGAGTCATCAATCTTCTGTATCAGGCCAGGCGGTACTGCAGATTTTACTTGTTCACAAACAGTGAGAGAGAAACAGCAACATATAAAAATGAGCATGACAAAGATAAGTTCTCTGGATGGTGAAACAAAGGCAGAGCAGATTGAGTACTGTATACGGAAAGTGACCGTTTCCCGTAACTTGATCCCCAGTTTCCTATGTAGACTTAGAGACAGATGACATGTAAAAACTTGAAATCCCATTTCATCAAGTCAGCTGCTGTTTGGAGCAGTGGTACACCAAACAGGATCCCATACTAAGAAAACATCATTAGTACCTACTACTTTGAAGGTCTGCCACCATTAGCTGTGGCAGATCATGTATGCTTGAAATAGAAATGAAATTGGCTCATACAGATCAAATTCATCCCATATCAAACCTACTGTGGTTGGAATCAAACTCAGACAGGTGATGTCAGGTTTCCTATGTGATGATTTTTCCCAGTGCATTAAGGGTTATCAATAAATGAACTTGAAGTGATAGCATTGACTCTGCCCCTTGATCAAAGAAACAGGATACGGTACTCTGTAATTACAGCTTCAACCCAATAAAATCCATGTTCAATTTTGGACTGCACAGTGCAGTCATTCAATAAAGGGATACAGTCAAAATATTACAAAACAGATAAAAATGGCATTGCAGAGCTTGGAAATGGATTAACCCATCCCCAGTTATGAGTCTTTGCACTCTTCCATCCATAATAATCTATTTATCATATCTGGGTCAACATAAAAAGTGGGGAGGCTACAGGGCCTTCCCTGTGAACGGTGCAGCCACTGCAAAACCATCCATGCCACTGATGGTAATGGAAATTGCAATCTCGACACCGGCGGGCAAGCATTAGTGGGATTACTTTTTATCGACTTTCTCTGCATGTGTGGGAGGCACGGAGGGACTGAGGAGGTCTGATGGCAGCCAACAAATCCCTGGAAGCATGAGAGTGACATTGAACGGGCATGTGTAAGATGTACGATGCTGCTTGTGCACTGACACTGGCCAGCAATCCAGACAGGGAGAGGCTCAGGTTGGAAAGAAAAATTAATTAAGTGGAGAGACTCCACAAGCAGCAGCGTTTAACCCCTTACTTAAACGCCATGCAAACGTCTGCAGTGATACAGCGGCCACACCCATAACTACATTTCCTCCCCAGCTGTAGAGGAGAATGTATGCTTCAGTCACCATAGATATGAGCTGCTTCCTTGAAGATATACAACTAACATCAGGTGGTAAACACTATCTGAAATCTTGGCAACCTCATTTATCCGACTTAACCATTTCTGACATCATCAGAAAGGGCATAGGCCTACCCACTATGAATGTTATATCCATCTCAAAGAGAACAAAGAAAATGATTGATTTTCACAAGTCATTTTGAGAGCACAGCCCTGAAAATGCCACAGCAGCACATTTTTCATTTGTGGTTGACACAGACGACTATCAAGTTACTATATGTAATGAAATGAAGGTAAACTTTGTTTATGTGCTGTTATAGCGTGACAAGTGCTCATGAAATAAACGCATTGCACACATCACTCAGACTGACACCTGGTCTCTTTAAGCATAAGTTAAATAAAATGGATCTGATTTTCCTTTGTGTCATGGTTCACCAACATTTTTATTTGACACTACTGAAGGGACCACCACACTGACTGACTTACCCACTATAATGCCACAGGCGCTGACCAGGCCGATCTCTTTTTTCAGAGCCACCCCGGAGCTCCCTGCCTCTTTCCCGGCGTCAGACTGGGACTCCTCGGTCTCCGACTGGCCGCTGCTGCTGCTCCTTTTCTTCGGACCCTCAGCCATCCTGAGGCCCTCCTTTCTCCACAACTTTATCCGCTTTTGTTGTGCAGGTGACAGGTGCAACACCTCCCTGCCTGTAGCCGAAACCAGTCAACACATTTTAAAGAGTAAGCCGGGTAACCACAATTTCAATTTCTGAGAAAAAGCCATGATTTCCATCCCTCTTCTATGAAACAGATGCTTTTATTAACCCCAGCCACATTTCCAAACGGCAAAGGCAATCAACTTCTTTCCCCCCGGTGCATTTTTTTTTCTTTTTGGTCTGACTTGTGGCAAAAAATAAAGCTTGTGAATGACTAAAGTGCTGATGGCAATGGTTTCCCCTCTTCTGTTGGCTACAGTGATGCTATAATTAGAAACTACATCACGGCATTAATAATTCAATGGATGCGACGTGAAGAACCGGCCCACTGTAGCCTGAAGTGGCCACACACCGACTTTAAGCACAAATAAATACGTTGCAAGTAGCTTTAAGAAGCGTTCAAATATTTAAGGTCAACTTAACAGCTCCAAGCGGGGAAACAATACCTGAAACACTTAAACAAGCAACAACGTGACGGTTTGCAATTAGTAAATTTGTTGGTCTCCACAAATATACCGTGTCCCGCGGTGTAAAATGAACCAATTCATAAAAGGACACTCACCTTTACAGCTGCAGTGACTTGAGAAAAAAAAAGATATTTAAAGCACCCTGCTATGTGACCGACTTCATGTTGGCGGTGTAGCTGCCGGGGGAGGACCGCGACGAGCCGGATAACAAAAGACTCCCAGCTGACAGCCGCGAGGAGAATTAGAAAAGCTTGTTACTTACAGCCAATCAGCGCGTCCCAACAACAAAATGCCCTAAGCCCCGCCCTCCGCCCCGCTCGGGCTAGGTAGGCCCCACTGCCCTCATGTCCCATCCCATTGATGGTTATGGCCACTGATGGGACTTGAGAAATTGAATGGACCAGTTTCTATGGATGGGACTTTCACTCTGAAGATTGATGAGATCCACTCACTGCTTATGTCACATGGCACATAACCACCAACAAATGTGTCCACAAAGTCTCTCTATAATTTAAAAAATCTATTACAAAAGCAATTGATGAAATATGTTAATCAGATTTGTTCTATGTGCTCAGTGGTTATCAAAGTTTTTAATCACATTGGACGTCAGCGACCTGAAGCAAAAGATCACTGATGCCATTGCCACCACTGATGAGGCTCTGCTACAGCGAACATGGGAAGAAATCGAGTACCGTCTTGATGTGCTTCGTGCAACTAATGGTGCCCATATAGAGGTGTATTAAATGAGGCAAAAAAAACTTCACTATCTACTCCTCATTTTGTAATCATTTCCACAGACTTGTCTATTCATTTGCTTTTGTAATAAATTTGTTAAATTGTAAAGAGACTTCATGGACACCCTGTATGTCTGTATTCTTGGGCTCACTACTCTGTCTGCAGCTGTGTATCATTATCACCGTTTTATAACTATTTTATTTTCCAGAGCCAATCCCTACAGTAACTTGCATGGGTGTGATTAATCCTTAGAGACATCTCTTTATTGTTAGGCTAGAAATGTGCATTAAGGCCTGACAAAACATTTAAATCCTCATTTAGCTCCGGTTGTGGGCGTCATCTTAAGTAACTGTAGTCTATGTGATATGTGTGAACAAGTGCATGTTCCTACATGATAAGACTGCACAGGGAGTGTTGGTGGGCCCCCAAGAGCAGACACAAGTAATGTAGTAAACAATTGTGAATGTGTGTGAGCGTATGTGTGTGTGCGCGTGTGTTTTTTTTTTAATCTGGGTAGCAGGGTAATTTCTTAAAATGGGCCCAGTGTTGCAGTAAGACATTACTTTGGAGAATGAGCAGTGTAGTGTGTGTTCAGCTTTAGATATGGTGGTACTGGCATTACATCATGTTGAACAAGGCCATTATCAGCTGTGACTGAGAAGCATGAGTTGTGTGCTTTTGGCCCATCTAGGCCAGCTGAACTGATTTTGACAGTTGCTCTAAGGCAGAGGGTGTACAGCATTACTGTTTTCAGGCTGGTATAGTGCTGATTGAACACTGTTTCTAAATTAGCTCAGGCACAACTCTTTCTAGGTCTTAGTGATAAGAGTATCAACCAGACAAAATGTGTCCAGCAAAACTTAACACACATCTTGTTTTCTCCTATTTGACAAAACAATTGATCAAGACTACACTCAGGATGGTTTTTTTTCCCAATGTGATTTCTTAGGTGACATCCATGTGGAAAAAAAAAAAATCACATCTTTGCTCCTTAGGTGGCTGTCTGATTAAAGCAAACAGCTGTGTGAACATTGCTCACGCTGTCAGTGTGACACATTTTACAAACCTTTTCATGGTGATTCAAAAGACACAGTGCCTTACAGTTTGTCTTTATTGACAACATGGTTCAAACATATAGAAACGTACTGTAACAAAAGGATGAAAAGACACCCGAGTCATGATGGTATGGGACCTGAACAACTCAAGTTTCCTCTGACCTTGAGAGTGTGTTTCTTTTGAGTGTCAGTATGGAATGTGTGCTTGGTAAGGCAGAGGTCCTGTTGGATAAAGGGTGTACGTCTGTGATGACGATCAGAACAGGAAAACCAAACCAAACGACAAACACCTGACAAAGCATGAGGAACCAATGGCAAGGAGTTTTGACAGTGACCCATTGGACCTATTTCAATGAGCCAATCTCACTGGGTGTTGACTTGTTTGACTGCTTACAAATAAAAACAAACAACAACAACAACAAAAGAAAAATACTAAACTGTATGTGGATGACAGTCCATGCCTGCTGAGAGTGACTCCTAAAAAAAACTTGTTCAATCAACCAGACTCAGAAATCTGGTTAATCCAATTATCTATTACACTATCGTCTCAAAAGTGCCTGCATGGAAGGTTTTCAGACCCAGTCAGCACAGGCTTAGGGGCTCACAACAAAGTCCAGTTTAACTGTGTACATAAAAAGAGCCGAGCTACATCCACCCCATTTGCCACCAAGTGCCTGTAAATATGTGCCAGTATGCTTGCTGATGGGTGTGATGTCATGTATCTTCTTCACAGGCCAATAGTGTAGGAGCGTCCTGCTGGGTTGTGGATGGCAGAGCATGAGGGCTCAGTCACGGCCCACTCGTACCACACTTTCTTCCCGTTGTTGCAGCGCCAGAATCGCACTGTGACATCATCATCCCGGGACAGGGGGATGGGTTGCTATTGGATGGATGAAGTAGGGGGTGGGGGGAGGGGTGCAGAGGACAAATCAGTGAATGAAATTTTGTTCAACTTTTTTAAGTAATCATATTGGATTTAGATTTTGTATTTATCATAGTGCACTCCTGCAGAACAAAAAAAGACTACACTAAAATACAGACAAAACATACAGTACATCACTCAAAAATGTAGATTACTGTAAAACTTACTTTGAGAGGGAAAAGGATTGGGAACCAGGAGAACATACCAGGTGAATGTGTATCTGGCTTGATACCTGCAACACACAAGTTCACAATAAGCACATGAATATTTGGACGTAACCTCAGCATGACATGCTCTTGTCTTGATTAAAAAAAGCTTAATCTCACCTAAAAAAAATAAAAGTTGAGTGTAAAGAATAAAAAGCATCTATACCTGTTTCAATAAATTCATGGGTTATGATTTTATAAACTGTAGAAACTGATCTGATTGAATATGAGCAGTCTTTCCTTGTGTATCTAATGACTTTGTTTCTCTGTTGTCTCTGCAGTTTTGTTTTCCCCACTCCTTCTCTTGGTGGAAGAGCTTGTGGGCTTGCCTATATCACTCTGCTCAAGTCCCTAACCTCTCTCTGACTCTATAGCAACTGGCCAGAAAGCAAAGGGAGATCTTGAGGAATAAATCTTACTGATGGCCAGAAAGTTACACAGAAGTGCTTAAAGGTGACTTACTGAGAGTGACATCTTTGTAGAGAGTGGTCTCGAAGTAGCCAGCAAAGCCGTGGAGCACTGAGTTACAACCCACTGAGAATCTGAGGCACTGATATCGGTTGTTGTTCATATCTGAGACAAAGAAGAAAGGGCTGTCAACACATATGTAATTACATAACTGCATTATGTCAAAGCATACAGCGTGCTACTTGCTTGTTGTAGTGTGTTTTTGTCTACCTGTGGTGGGGTGAGTGAAGGTGAAGCAAGGTTTGGGCTCGGCCAGCTGGTGGAAGTTGTGCAGGCGCACGACGTAGGGGGTCTCAAAATGGCACTCGGGATCCTTGTCGCGTTCCCGGCACCCTCGCACCTCATTATAAAGCTTGGAGGACGACAGGGGAGCCAGGAAGGATGTGTAGGAACAGGGGATGCTCACTCCGTCATCTGAAAGTGACATGAGAGGATGAGTAAAAGACAGAGAAAGCCTGTGTGCAGTGGCCGTGAGAAGTGAAAAAGCATTGATGATAATGGAGCATAACAGGAATCACTTTCACATTCCTTGGTGTGGAAATATAAACATGAGATCAGTATACTTTATCCCTGCAGCAGTAGTGTCAGCACAGAACAAAAAACCCCAGCAGTGAAAGAGATGAAATGCAACAGTGTACCTTTGAGAAAGTGCTGTGCTCCATCTAGACACTCTGGGGAAAGTTCATTGTCACCAAACGATCCTAGCAGCTCACTGACAATAATGTCAGCCTTCTCAGGCGCCTCCCACTCCCGCATGTCACATGACACTACTGTCACCTGATCGCCCCACTCCTCAAAGCGCCAGTTCTCCAAGCTGAAAGAAAATGTTCGTCTAGGTCAGTTAAATCCTTAATGCGCTGACTTGATCGCCCCCAGCATTAAAAATTTCAAGCTCCACTAAAAGTAACTTATCACAATCAGTGATTATGACCAAAGTCAAAAGCCAAGTCTCAAGGAGCTTCATCTGTGTAGAAGGAATTAGGAAAGGAGTTGCATAAATGCAACCTGCTTCAATTAGCCGTTACAATTCCATTTTGCTCCATAAACCAAATAGCTGTTTGCAAAAGAAAATCTGCCATCTGAAGGGAAGATCTAACTGTTGACACTTGCCCAATGAATGTTTCCTGGGGTAAACAGATTGTAAGTGTCACTGAGGCATTTCCCTAAATACGTTTACTTATAAAGGCTCTCGATACATCGCGTGTATGGGTACCCTGACACAGCCTGCTCATCTCGTCAGTTCATTTTTATTTGACTCGCAAAACCATCTGATCATGCTCCAACTAAGTGTCATTGGAAACTCAAAATAGACCAATCAGCATTCTTGGAGAAACTATGGGTGTGGTTTAAGTGACGGTGACATTAACATAGATTTTTCTAACAAGGACAGAAAGAATCGTTTACCAATGCACTAACTAATTTGCAATACGCTTACCATTATGCTTGCTCACTTGCACCATGACAGTTGGTGCTGTTTGTTTGGCTTTGTTGCTCTGATACGATGAATATGGTTTGTTTGTTCTAATTGAATGTGTTAGCCAATGATAGACAGATGGCTGATCCAATCACCTGCTACATATTTTTTTCCAGCACCTGTTGCTTCCACCTCCTTTCCAAACAGTTTGAACACAACAGTCCAGACTCTGTTTCATGAATTGAATGATGGAAAGCAAATCAGATTATGGCTGTACCAGGCTTCTTAATGGTGTACACATGCACATAAGCAGAAAGATAAATATTCCACTCACGTTACTACAGCATTGGGGTTTTTCTCTACAGCATAGACCCTCAACTTCCTGTCTGCCTGTCTGGCAGCTCGTAGGGAAGCATTGACCAGGGGACCCCTCCCTGCCCCCAGCACCATCAACACCCTGTGGCAGAGACAAGACCATTAAAAAAAAAAAAAAAAAAAAAAAAAAAAAAAAAAAAAAAAACACACACACACAAAAAACTGCAACCTATTCTCAATTAATTTACCTCACAAGTTGAGTTGTATGTTTGTCATTATGTTAACTAACAGATTCGAACTTATTCTAAGAGTGGAAGTAGTAATATTTTGACTCTTACAAGGGGAAAAGAGTTCTGATTGCTTGATGCCATTTCACCTTATGACCTGTTTATCCCAACTTTTAAATTAATTGGACTGCAAAATCTGACACACACACACAAAAAAAAATCAAATTCCTAGAGGCTGTGGAAGAACTACTCACTGGACATTGGTGTCTTTTTGTTCCTCTGGCACTCTGTCGAGTAGACACTTATACACAGCCTGTAGACATAAAGCATGGCAGTCTAATCAATACTTTGAGCGTCATACCGCTCCCACACATGTATATAGGTCTGTATCCCTACAGCTATGGAAAATATTGGTCTGAGTCCTGTGTAGCTCCTCAGGGGTAGGGGTTCACCAACCTTGCTAAAAATGTCTTCACTCCCATACAAATGTTATATTGGACTGGAGTTGTGCTTTCTGAGTGACCTTTGACTTACTAAACTTACATTGAAAATTTGTGATACACGTATGCACCATGTATCACCAACTCCTTTTGACTGATAAACTTGTAGTCTAATTGATTCTAATGCATTGAAATATGTTTTAAGTATGGGTGCAGGCAGCGCTGGTCTTACCTGTTGGTACTGTGAGTATTTAATAGGGTCCTTCTCAAACACTTCATATGTCTGAGACTCCAAGTTGTCCATGAGGGGCTAAAGGGAGGAAGAACAAGGCAATAATATAGGCAGTCATCCCAACAACAAAACAACACCACCTATCCAAACATGCAAACATAAGTGGGCCCACGGAGACGCTCACCTGAAGCGGGGACTGCAGGTAGTCTTCATAGCCCTTGGCGAAGAGCTCATAGGCATTGGGTGCAGGTCTGTTCTGGTTGAGGTATTCCAGGTATTGCAAGTACGAGCGGAAGTCCTTCTCACTGTGGCGACTGGTGCCTGAGAAGATGAACTGGGCCTCCAACTGTGAAAGGAGACAATTGAATTTCGGGTCATTTCATCTCTTTACAAACATTTGGCATCAAAATAACTGGTGGTGAAACGTTTGAGTTTGTATTGAATCTGAATTCTATACCTTGAAAAGACGGAAGATTATTCGCTGATGGGCTTTTGACAAGACAGGGAAGCCCTTTTTATTGGTTAAGAAGATGTTGGTGGGAAGTATGGCTGCTTTGATCGGCTCCCCGAGCCACTTATCGATCACAGAATCTGAGGGCATGTCCGCTCCAACTTCAATAGCTGCAGGAATACAGAAGAAAAATATTTAGTACCAAAACGTCAAGCATTCCTTAGTGCTTTTTCATTGCCCCAGGTTGTTGTTTCCCAGTGTCCTTTCTCACCTAAACAGATCCTCTTATTGTAGTCACAAAGAGTTCTGAATGAGTGCCACCTAGAATAGGAGAGGAGAAGAGAGCACAACATGTCAGGATTATAAAGGAAATCAATAACATCTATGTTGGTATGCAGGCGGCGCTCAGCCTGCCTATGAAATGTAGTGTACTGGCATTGGACTAACCAGGTCCAGGTCTTCTCATCAACACTTGCATCATCAGTGCTTTTCGATGGTTCATTCTCAATGAGTTCTTCTTGTGTGTCCTCTGGGGCCATTAGGGGGACACGGATCCAGAACTGCTCAGGCACAAATAATAGTATCAGTTAATTGATGAGTCCATACAACTTAATACAAGAGTTAAACCAAGCCCAGCAAATAAACCCCACCGAACCCTCTTGCGTGCAATCAATAATCACTCTCAGCTAGGATTTTCTGCTGCCTTAAAAGCAATCTATGAATGCATGCTGGATTTGTTTTAATGTTCTGTGTGTTACATTTGAGGTGTGGTGTCCGGTTTGGATGTGATTTAGCAGCAGCCGGGCTAGGTTGGCACTATGGGGGCCCCTCAGAGGGATCATGAAGACTGGAAGACCTAAGTAGGCTGAGAAGTTCAGCTCCTGCACCAAAGCCTGAGGAAAAAAACAAGACAAGACAAAGGACAGAGAGAAGATGTTTGAAAGTAAAGGGGAGGCAGATGAGGAGAGGTCAGTTCACTCTAGACCACAGAATTTAGTGATCACAGAACTCGCTTTGTAATTGACCCCCCCCCCCCCCCCCTTTTTTTTTTTTTTTTTAAATACGACCGTCAAACAAATGATTCAAAAGCGATGTACAACTTACAGCCTCTGAGTTCCTGCGCTCTGTCTCGATTTCTGAGTCTGCATCGATCCATGGAGAAAGCTTTCCAACAATAAGTGTATTCCAATCTGGGCAAAGCACAATTGATTATTAAGTGAGAGCATTCATTTTCTCATCAGCCACTTCATCTTGCAATAATAACATCTGTGAAAAGAAGTGTGAAAAAGGCTGGCGCTGACATTTTACCAGCACACTGCATTTGATCAAGCATTCATTGTAGAGCTGGGTGATAAATCAATTACATGGATTAATTTAGGTATGTTTTAAGTCGTTGCAAAAAACAGCTGTATCATAAAAAGTGAGATTTTGCCAACACGTTACAACAATTGCTGAGTGTTCTGTCACACCAGCCACATCTTCTAGCACCTAGAACATGCCCGCCCAGAAACACATGCACAAATCACCAGTCACATGTTAATGCCCACAAAGATTAGCATCAGTTAATAGTCTTGTTTAGTGAAAATCAAGTAAAGTCAAGAGATAAACTGTTATTTGTTTTTTTTGTGTGTTTTTTTTATGAGATTTTATTTTTCAGTCATGATCACTCAGCCCTAGTTCACTGTATTACTGAGCATGACCACTTCAGTAGAAACCTGGGTAAGATATTATAGAAAAGGGGAGTTATCAAATGGACATTTACTGTCACAGATGTTGTGCTAAATCGTACTAACTAGCGATCAGACCTAATCACCAAATATGTGCGACACTACATAAACCTGTGCTTACAGCTCTGCGCCAACAGATCAAGGTTCTGCAAGCAATCAGCCATATTATGCCCCAACAATAATGTTTACTTAGACGACAGTGATGCTAAGAGGTATATTTCAGGATGCAGTCGAACCCAAGTGAAATAAAATTTCCCTGACAATAAGCAAATCAGCCGCTACTGCCAATTCAACTGGTGTTTTCTTGAGAATGATACTCCAGTCAACTTCCTGCTAAACTTTTTTTTTTTTCTTACACATTTTCTAGTGGCCACTGGTAAATTTAGCATACAAACAATAACTTAACAATAGCAGCTCTCCTCTCAGTAAAATTCAGCCTTGGTCTGCCCGATACTCCCCGCGCTTCTCTTCCACTCACCCACGCCGTGGTGGGCGGAGGCGGCCTGTGTCAACACTTTTGTCAAAGTTGAAATTCAACCGAAAGTGGTGCCTTTTGGTAAATTAGAGGCCTATGTCCTAACAATTCGTGGCAGGTGCTACTGTCTAACCTGCTATGCACGTTTGCCGATAAATGAGGAAATATAGTTTGACGTAAAGGTGGAGATGTGGGAGCGCGCCTCGGCTCAAGCATCAACCCCGGAGAGAGAGCACTGACCTCGGCCACACAGCAGCAGGTCTGAACGGGTCTGAGCTCCGGAGCGGGATTTTGCGGGCTCCAACTCAAACTCTCTCCTGAACCTCGGGTGGAACAGCGGCATGCACAGGAAGTCAAACCTGAACAACAGGCAAAAACAAAACATTGATATTATATAAAATATAAACCGGCGATACATGTAGGATGTTATCTCGTTAGCTGTGCCTTAACTATCACGTAAAATTATGTGACAGACCAGAGCAAGAAAGACTGCCCGGGTGCAAATCTCCAGCATCATTGTGACTGGGCACGTGCTATCAATTCACCGGTTAGCCTAGCAACCGTCACGCATCTGAATCCCGTCCCTCGCCTAAAAGCAGCTTTACACAAGAAGGGATTACAAAGCGCAGCGCTATTCTCACCCAAGTTTGGCGACCGCGGCTAAAATGTCCGCTACCTCCGGCACGCAATTCAAATCTCTCCCGCAGGACACCCTGCTCCCTGTGCTGGCGGACGCCATGATTTAGCCGACTGAATGGATGGAGAGTATCTTGTTGCTCATGTGTTTGAGGAAACTGACGCCATCTTGGCTCCAACACGAAGTTGCTCGTCAGTGGTTGGCAACGTGCAAAAGAACCGTAAGGGCTTCTGTAGTAACCCAGTTGCACGTCTCGTCAATCATCGCGATATTTGCACCTGTAGCCGGCTTCAACCATAAGATAGACCACGAGACCTAAGAACAGTCCTCATGGGGTGCCTAAATTTGTTTTTCACGTAAAGAGCCCTTAATAGATGCACTTTGGACCACAGACTCACATATGAAAAAAGTTAATTCGTTATTCTTTTCTTTTCTTATATGATATAATTGGAAGAGAAATATACAGCCATTGATGTTGAGGAAGGTAAAGTGAAATCTCCGAACATCCTCTTATACAGTGCTTTCTTAAATAACAATTCAATTAAACAGTTTCAGGGGAAAACAGTTAAATTTAGCTTTCCTAATTTCCTAAGATCCCACTGGACTTTCTCAAAACCCTCTGGGGGTCCATGGACCCCATTTGAAACCACTAACAGCACAGAGGCCTCTACAGCAGGTCTAGTTCTGGTACTGATAAAGTAATTAAAATCGAATCAATTTGTTGACTGTAAGAACACCTGCAAACATGACATCATTACGCTAATCATGCGTGTTGGTCAATGATTATTTCTGTTTAACAACATGCTACACACACAAAACAACACACTGCATAGATAAAATTGCACATTACCTGGAGTTAAGCAGCCTCAGCTGTTTGTAGAGTGGCTTGTCCTGGTATCACTTTCACAGCGAGCATTCTCAGATAACGCTTATGTCCAGTCAAACGCCTGTGTGAGCTTGTGTGTTTCCATGTGGGTGTGTAAGCAAGCTGTGATGGGTTGGGAGACTATAAAAGGGCCACAGTTTAGGATTTTCAGAATACATAACGCCAGTGTAAGGTTGCACTTAGACATTTAAACACACCACATATAGAAACCACACTGGGATTGGGACTTAAGGATTTCTTTGGGTTATTTTCCTGTGACTGGATTCCAGTTTATTCTGAAATGCATGAAGAGCACTTTTTACTTGGCTGGCGACAAGAAAGACAATTAATTGAGGAATTTTGCAACTGAGGAATCAGCATCTACTTACCTGATACAACTATGGCATTAGAAGACATATGTAGCTTTAAGGACACCCCTGTGCGTCACAACTGGCTATCTTCTGCTTCACTTTTGGAAGGCACAACCTCAGCCTTTGATATGAGTGACCAATACAGCCTTGGATGGCAGAGGCTGATATCATCTGAGAGAAATGCTGGGGTCCCACTGCATTTTTTCATACCATCTTTGCCAAATTTTGCCCATTCGTGCAACAGACTCTCAACTGTTTCATCTCCATCCACCCAGTCAAGCGTGCCCAGGCCTTTCCCTTTGTGTCATGGCACCACAACCCTGGGTTTCATCTTCCAAGGTGGGGTCATTGCGGCTGCAGACACACGGGCCAGCGCTGGTGGGCTTGTTTGCTGTTCAATTGCCCATAAGATCACTCCCATCCACTCCCATTTGGTGGTCACCTCCTCCGGCAGCGGTGCGGACTGTGTGCTATGGGAACGAATTTTAGCAAGAGAGATCCGACTCTACCAGCTACGGTACAGGCGCTGCTTGTCCATAAGTGGTGCTGCCAAGCTCCTGTCATTCATGCTGCACCCCTTTAAAGGGACTGAAGTGTGTGTGGCCCTCACACTGTGTGGCTGGGATAAGGAAGCGGGGGAGAGTGTCGATTGGGCAGTGACTTCAATACACTCAAATAGCAAAACAATGTCCCTGAAACCACCTGGATCTTCCTTAATGAGTGATAATAGCTCACTGGCTTCTGTCAGTAACCAAGAAGTTACTGTGACAAGCCGGTCTACATCCACAAACAGTGGCCCGAGGCTGATATACGTGTGCAGCGATGGCACCCGATTGCAAGGAGACGTCTTTTCTGTGGGCTCAGGTTCTCCTTACGCTTACGGAGTCCTGGATGGAGGCTTGAGGTGGAGCCTGGATAAAGAGGAGGCGGTCGTCCTGGCCAGAGAAGCTGTGTTCAGAGCCACTCACAGGGACGCCTACTCGGGAAACAACGTGGACCTCTTCCACATCACGGCCCAGGGATGGAGACGCAGAGAGAGGGAGGATCTGAAAGAGGAATATTACAGAGACATGGAGAGGAGAATGAAGAAAGTGGAGGAAAGAAAAAGAGTGACACGTTAATTGTCAAATAGTCTCTCTCCCACTTGCACCCGAAGTCAAAGCTATTAGAGAGCTTTGATTTCATTTGAATGGGAACAGATGGGATGAGGCAAACCCTTTGTGTGTGTTAGTCAATAGGGATAAAGCTAAGGGTGAATCTATTAATCTAAAATTACAAGAAATAGTGTTGGTGTAGTGTAGAGGCAGTTTACCCACATTATTTTTTGTTGATTTTTTTTTTTTTTAGGAAAAAAGAAATCTCCATAACAACAAGTTGAAGAATAAATACGCAACAAGGGTCTTTTAAAATAATATTAATTAAAAACCAAAAGAAAACGTAAAACCATGCTTTTCTGAAAGTGTGGTAGATTTTGGTTTGCCTCGTGACCAACTACCCACCTTTCTCTGTGGCATCATCTTGCTCAGCCCGGTTCAGGCTCAGTCCTCCACAGCCATAGAGGTCGCTGTTGCAATATGCCAGCATGACTCAGTGGATTTTCTTGACCATAAACGACGGAAGTTGCTTGTTCATGATCAGACAGTTTCAAAGATGGCGCTCGCTAGTGTGTTGAACAGTGATTCTGCGGATTTTTCATTTGATAACCCCACGTCCTTTAGCTATGGCTGTGGACTCGGGCAGAGCGACATGGGCTTCACGTCCACGCCGGGGGACAGCCTGAGGTTTTCGGTCGCACCTCTGAATGATGTGGGCGACGAAGGCCTGGAGAGGAAAATAGAGTTTCTCCACGGGACCACCACCTTAGCATTCAAAGTAAGCAAGCTAACGAACGGCTAACATCTAAATTAACTAACTTACGGCTTGGTTAACAGCTGCCATTGTAGAAGTGGACATTTGCTGCATTATTCACGCTTCAAAAGTCGTGCTTCAGACATTGCATACCGAGGTTTGACACACACTATGCGAAGTAAGACGGTTAGACCGACATTAGCATGCTAAACACAAGGCTGCTTTCTCATCGCGAATGTTTTTATAGATATTAATAAAGGTCTTAGTTTTCAACCTCGGCTTTAAAGACATTAAATATGGTAAAGCTGACAGTGTCTTTGTGTCTTCTCTGGAAACCGGTTCTGTAAGTCTTTCACCTCGTTGTCAGCCTTTGCAGTAGTGTCAGTGTCTACTGTATGTAAAGGTGCACTGACACATCTTGTCAGTGATGATATGATGATACACAGATCTACTTCTCAGCCAAACCCAGTGACCCAATTCAACTATCATCCCTCTATGATTGCTTAGTTGCCACCAAAGATCGGATGTTCCTTCATTTAACCCGAAAATTAACCCTTAAGTTATTTCACCGTGCAACCCCCAAGATCAGTTTATTGCCCCACTCTGCTATAGTATCAAACCTTCCCACAAGAATCTTGGTATCATATTTTTATCATTGCATGTCTTTTGACCATCATGTTAATAAGTTCATTCAGTCCTTTTTTTTTTTTTTTTTTTTTTGGTCAACTAAGAAACATTGAAAAACAAAAAACAAATGCCTTGTCTGCCAGGGACCTCGCCCCTCTAATTCACACTTTAATTTTCTCCCATCTAGATGATAATTCCCACTACACATGCCTCAGTCACTTTAAATCATCACAGTTGGTTCAGCACACTGCTGCCATATCATTAACTAAAACCAGCCATAGGTCCCACATTACCCCTGTTCTTGCATTGGCTCCCCGTAAAATTCAGCATAAATTATAAGATTCTATTGTTTACATATAAAGCACGGCACAGCCTTGCCCCCAGTTTTACTTCTCTGATCTCCTTATTCCGAGTGCCTCTTCTTGACCACGTTGATCCTCAAATCTTAGCCTTTTGTCCATCCCCTGCTCCAAATGCAAAACAAAAGTTGACCATGCACATGCAGTTTTAGCCCCAGGTCTCTGGAATAATCCTCCCCAACCAATTAGTGTTGCTCAGTCCCTGGACTGTTTCAAGTGGCTTCTTCAGTATTATCTTTATAGGCAAGCCTTTCCATAGATCTCTGCTGAAGGGCTTCGGAATGACTTAGGATTGCTATGTCTTCTCTGCCTGTGGTCTTTTATGAAAAATTTTTATGTATTTGGTTTCCTGTGCATTTGTGTTTATTTTCCACATGTGTGAAGCACTTTGTGTGTTTTAAAGTGTTATATAAACAAAATTTACTTACTTAAATTGCTGGTACATGTTCTGTCACATGGCAGTAGTTGTAGCAATGCTGTCTTGGGTCTCTTTGAAGCTGAGTGGCTCCCATGCTGTAATGCCTTGTCTCTCCCTTTCTTTCTGTGTTGTTGCCTCCCTCAGTTCCAGCATGGTGTCATCGTTGCTGTTGACTCCCGGGCCACGGCAGGCTCCTACATTGCCTCTCAGACAGTGAAGAAAGTGATAGAGATCAATCCCTACCTGCTGGGCACCATGGCCGGTGGGGCTGCAGACTGCAGCTTCTGGGAGCGCCTGCTGGCCCGCCAGTGTCGCATCTATGAGCTTCGCAACAAGGAGCGGATCTCTGTGGCGGCGGCCTCCAAACTGCTGGCCAACATGGTGTACCAGTACAAGGGCATGGGCCTCAGCATGGGAACCATGGTGTGTGGATGGGACAAGAGAGGCCCAGGTAAATGGAAATGCACACCTGACTTAGGTCACTTGGTGTATAAAGAAATACTTCTTATAGTTTTAGTTATATTCTTTATTATTTATATGACAGGTGGGATTAACTGTTCAAAATGTGGCTAAGGGATCAGATGAGCATAAGACTAATTAAAACTTCTTTTCTTAATAAAATTCATTCTCAGCTTTAGAACAACATGTTTTGTGATTAAAAGGTTAGGGATGAATTGATATGTTTTTTAGGCCACAGCCATATCTGATTTTTTTTTTCAGCATATAACAGGTGTTAGTAATATTTTCCTAAGAGTCGTAATGCAGCTGCAGGTGAAAATCAGATCCAGCTTTTCAGACAGGCCTGTCAGCAGATACTTTTTTTTTTTTTTTTAAAGAACAGACCATGTTATTTTTGCTCTGTTGCTAATATAAGTCTTGTAGTAGGCAGCACAGTCTCAAGGAATAACAGTACACAAGAGCCAATTTCACAATCACCCAGATATCGAGAGTAAAAATTACTTTGAAGCAACACAATATTGCTTTTTTAAAGCTGATATTGCCTGATACTGATAAGTCTGCCAGTATACCAGTCTGTTCCCAGTAAAACGGGTTGCACCTACTGATTGGTGTGAATATCGTAATGTTTCTCTCCAATGTGCAACTGTAAATCTCCAGAAAAAGATCCTTATGAAACTCCATCTGAAAAGATTTTTTTTTTTGGCCGTTGTGGGTACCACGATTTAGATTGGATGTCCAGTTGTGTACATGTATTTGAAAGTCAGTTAAGTGCCCTTCAGTATGACAATCACCTTACCAGACATGTCTCGTACTCTAAGATGCGATGTAGACACACAAACATATCAACTGTATATTAGTTGCTCCTTTTGGGATTTAGCTACCTTATTATCTGTTTTTGGGTTTTATAACTGGTCATCTGTCTTTTTTGTCAGCACACATGACATGATCGGGTCAGTTCCTGTCATTCTCAAATATTGTTCTGTTGACCACCTCTGTCTCACATTTTAGCTCACTCATTATTTCCCTGGCTGAAGATGAACAGGAATGAGTAATTTTTCAGCTTAAGTCTGATTGTGTTTCTTCTAGGTCGAAGTTGAGCTACTCTGACTTGAATGGAAACAATTCTACCCGATTTGAACCCAAACAATTTAAAATGTTTTGTACACCACTTTTGTACGCACAGCTTCCAATTCTTGTAATTTTCCCTTTTTATGTAGAAGTACATCAACATGCTGTTGCTGGCTTCATGTTCTTGGTCAGTGACGTGGAACTGTAGTTGCCATTGCCTCTCACTAGGTGGTACTGCAGCCACTCTCATGGTCAAGTGCTCTTTGTACTCTGAGATGTGTTTCTGGATGCCATGCAGCGAGAGGCCGTACATCACAGGAGGTGTGCTTAAAGAGGCCGCCACAGTGACACAGTAATGGGAAATCGATGAGGCTGGGACTGCAGGCCAGCAAGAGAGCGGCACCATGATGGACGTAGGGTCTCATCCCTGAACAATTGGGTCGCATGCATAATGCCCGTACACCCACTGAGATCGATGTCAGCTTTGTCCAGAGAGCAGAGAGGTCTATGTGAACAATGATGGTTCCCGGTGTGCCAACCAACATAAATGACACGTGTTAAATCCTGGGCAATCAATTGGGGAAATAATGATCCCTGTATAAGCTCAATAGAAGCGGCGACCTGCCTTGGCCTCCGCAATGCCGGTGATTGAATGGAGAGGTAAATGTCATGTAAATGAAATCAATCGCGATTAAGGGGGAAGCTCATTAGCTAGTTACAATCATGTCAAGAGCACTTATTCCGCTGATGGAGTGTCTTAAGCTGCATGCAGAATAAATCTAATAAAAGGTATGCTGAGGAGCTTGACAAATGCGGCTGTGAGTAATAACGTTAAATGTCGTGACACTAGCAATCAAGGTATAGTTTGTGCCTGGCAGCTTGGCTTGGCATCGCAAGAGAAGACAGAAGACTGCCTGCAGCCATTATGCAGCGCCCTCTACTGCTTCCTATAGGGCCACATTGGTCCACAATAAGGAGTATAACAGTGTAAGATTGTGTTAAGACAGTCAGATCTTTGACTGACACCCAGCCACATCAGAGAAGAGTTGTTTGGCTGAACACGGGTAGTCGCAGTTTTACAGTTGCTCCCTTGTGAGTGAACGAGGTGGGCAGCCAGGCAGCCAGCATCTTATTGTAACGCCCCCGCCCACCCCGCCCCTGCTATCCTTTCAATCTGAAGCCAGTGGTGTGTTCTGTTGGGAAGGGCCGATGACGGACTGACATTGGCCCCTATGATGCCAGCCAGCTAGCCACCCGTCCGTTGCACCAGGCCCTCACCTTCCCCTGAAAGCTGTCAATCCTGCCAGCTGCACAAGCTGAGTTCTTTTTTTTTTTTTTTTTTTTTTTTTTTTTTTTTTCAGGCTCCTTAACCACCTGTCACTTGATTGATGGAGTGGAAGGAGCCTCTCTTGGCCGCCGTTGCCGAATGTTCCGCTATCCAGGCAGCGTGCCCCTGCTTTAATGTGGGCCTTCATGAATTTCAACCCCTTTTGTTTGCCAAGCACTCATCGCCGCCCTGGCTTCCCATGTTTCTCTACGTCAGTGTTTGCAACGCGTAGACCATCGAGCGGTTTCACATCAGGCTGCACAAAGACCCCAGGTGTGTTTGGAATGGAATGGATGTGGGAAGTGTTTTTTGGTGCCGCTTTGCGTCTAAACTTGGGCATCCTAAAGAGTCCTCATCCACCTCCGTCAACTATGCTACTCATCACAAGAGCCTGCCTTTACAACTCTCTCTCCGTGCCTATTATGGTTTTAACGAGTCCCTTACAGTTTTCAAGAGGCACAGGCAGGCCTCAAAATGGCAAATTACCCCTGTGCATAGGCAAGCACCGGGTGATTATCGTGGCGAGCTAACGACAGGCTGAGGAAGCTGCAATTTGCCAGTTGAAAGCTATGGTGAGCTCCTTTTTTCCAAAAGCAAGTGGCTCTCTATCCCTAATAGACTGTCACTAGTTTAGCTTGGGAGCTGTGCGAGCGATGATGTGCAATCCGAGGGCATTTTGAAGTGTTTTTTAATGTGGAAGATGAGCAATAGCAGTGGATGTTAGGTAATTTTGTATGTATGTGTTGCAGCATTTTTCTGTGTGTGTGTGTGTGTGTGCATATCATTTTCACAGGTTTCATTTTGTGACGCTGTTAGAAAAACATGCCTTTTCGCAGGCTGCCTTTTCACCATCTGTAGGCTGGCTGTGGGCGAGCTCACAGGCTGGTGCTAGTCACCCGTTCCACGTCACTCGGTGATCAGGCCTAGAATGTGTCATGGCGTGGAACAAAATGTCTCGCATGTGTCCACAAAGCGTGGTGCAGAGCAAACTGTCCCTCACAGGTCCAGCAGACCATTTTACACAAGTCTGCAGTGCACATGGGGTTGCGAGAGTGTGTGCATGTTTGTTTGACTCGGGGTGCGGCGAGCACACGCTCGCATGTGCCGTTCAGAGTCTGTGTACATGTGGAGATGAGGGAGATGGTTGCGTAAACAGAGGTGTGTGTGTGTACCTATGTGGAATGATGTGAAAGTGTGCTCTGCACTCATCTGGAGACCACAGGACGGGAGCGCACTGTTGTTTTCCATCCCGTCTCTCGTGGTGCGAGGTGCGGTCACCTGTGCGGCTCGGGTTGCAGGTCGATAGTTAATTTTTGGTGTGTTTGCGGAGATCAATAAGGCCTGGAGCAGGGCCCTGGGGCGGACAGCACTGCGGCCCTGCGCCGCGTCAGCAGGTTCCGCGGCTGGCTTCGTTTTACTTGGAGAGGATGCAGCTGTTCATATCTGCTGGCCTTATTTCACTTGGAGAGGATGCAGCTGTTCGTATTCTCTCTCTGGAGGACGCAGTGTGTATGCGCTCATGACTGTGTATTGTGTGTGTGTGTATGTGTGTGTTTGTTTTTTTTGTGTGAGAGCAGGGGTGTTAAATGTATACCATCTCAGCTTTCCTGACACAGCTCAACACCTGAGTCAGGAGAATAGAGGAAGCGTTTGCATCGAACACGACATCCTCCACACTGTCTCCCGCTACATCCCCTTCCCCTCTCACCGTGCCTATTGACAGCTGGAGGGTATTGACCGCTTTTCCTCTTTGTCCTTTCTGCTCAGGACTATACTATGTCGACTCGGAGGGGAACCGGGTGTGCGGTGACCTGTTTGCCGTGGGCTCGGGCTCCATGTACGCCTACGGTGTGATGGACAGCGGCCTGCAGCACGACCTGACCGTAGAGGAGGCCTGCGAGCTGGGTCGCCGCGCCATCTACCAGGCCACGTTTCGCGACGCCTACAGCGGGGGGCAGGTCAACCTGTATCACGTCCACAGCAAGGGCTGGACCAGGATCTCCCAGGAAGACGTGCTCATGCTGCACCAGCAGTACAAGGATCAGGCGTAGTCATGCAGAGCACGAGCACAGCAGCGGGTGGGGGCGAGGAAGTTGAAGGCGGGTTGTGTATGAAGGCGGGATTCTAGGAATTTACTCTGTTAGCAAACGTTTAAGATATTCTGAAATGTAAGTAGGGTTGAGACAAAGAACATTCATCTGACAGATTCATTTCTACTCACATAACCACAGTGACCCCTAGCTTAAAGCTTTATGTTGTACCTCTTCTTTTTTTAACACTACCACTGAGCTAGAGTTACCCCACACAGTGTACGGTTTGAGGGGGTGCAGTTCCTCTAGCAGAAGGGGGACCGATGAGTCAAGCGTGCTGTAACACAGTGTGGGAGTAACGCGGTGCCTGCCCTACATACATTTCATTTGGATCATACCCTGGAAAATTACGTCTTTTTTTCTCAATAAAACCTGTGATGTTTTTTCCTTTTCTTTGTTTTTTTTGTTCACGAGGAATGTGGTTGTCATTTTGTGCGAGTGCCCGGTTTTTACCCCCAGGTTATGGTATCTTAAGTTATAGTCTTTCTCAGCATGTGCTACTTATGTAAATGCATCGTCTCATCTCCTCACCAGCCTTTGATGTAGTTATTTTGCCACTGTTATTGTTTACATTTCAGTCATCTGTTCCCCCAGCTGTTGGGATTTGGAGGTACATCCACTGCCTCTTTTGCTTCCTCTATATGTTCAGCGTTTATTAGCGGGGAGTAGCGCTGTCTAAATAGCACTATTTAATTGCATAGCGCCAGCATCAGTAATTGTGCCTCCTGAGTTGTAACAGTGTGTTTTCTTCCCTCCATTGATAATGTTCCCTTCCTCCACCCGCGTTAGCACAAATAACATCTTTTAATTGGGAGGGGGAAATTTATTTTTTAATTCCTCCCCAGCACACTTAGCCGCTCAACGTGCAGTGTTGTGTGCCGCCCTGCCACGGTGGTTTACAATGTAACGACCTGCGTTGGCAGTGTGTGCCCCTCCAGCGATTTTTATGGTTGGGAATAAACACTTATAAATGGGATGGGTAGACATCCAAAACCTCCGCACCTCCAAGCCATGGTTAAAAACTAGTTTCACAGGTGACTAGTTGGCAGATGGAATTGCAATGGGATTTCGATAAATGGAAATGAGCTGGTCTCGCCTGTGATGCTACTCTAGGTAAATGAAGTGTTCGGGAATTACACCATCATTGGACGCACACGCAATCAAAATGATGGTGCATGCGCTCATAGAGATGGGATGAAATGGAGCAAATTTGGGTAAAAGGCTTTGGCTATCGTTCAGGAAGAAATTTTTCTAAAGCAGGCTTTAGGGGTTAAAGCAGTGATTTTTTTTTTTTTTTTTTAAACCTAGGAGTGCATATCACTATGTAAATTATATCATCAGAAAAGGGAATAAAAGCTAGGTCCTTCAGTGCCATTAAACATCCAACAGGCCTGTGTTGTCATTTAAGTGAGGGGTAGAAAGGCCGCCCTTGATAAAAATAAATAGTCGCCTTTTACAGGCTACAATTTTAGACTGTAATTGCTTGATAAGGTAGAGTTTGAGCAAAAGAGTGGCAAGCCAGGGTGCAGATGTAGATGAAAACTGTGGTGAAAACTTTAATACTCTCACTTTGGTTCCCAGTGTTAATACAAGTTAATCCAGGAGCCAACACATTACATGGGAATGGATACCAATGAAGCTAATCACAATAAAATGTGATATATGGTGTGGATTTGCAGGGCATTGATGGCTCCTACAATACAAAACAACATTCTTACCCACTTAGGAACCACGTTTGAAAAAAACTCAAACCCATGGTCCTATTGTGCAAAATCATTTAGCCTTCTGTAAAGCATATTAATAAAAAAATCAGGTTCTTACACTACGTATATAGACATGCACAGAAAACTCTTTCCAAGAAAAACATTCACGAAAGACTGATCGGTTGGCTTCTGCTCTTCGGGAAGTCCAAAGCTGAAAAATCAGCAATTTGTCAGTCGCAGTAAATCTTATGAGCAATTTATTTATATATTTCCGAGGGGGGCGCTGATTCAATTTGTCGGCTTGGTTTTAAGAGTTTGATTCAATTTGTTGTGGGTTTTAGGCTTATGGTATCTAAACCTCTAATTTCTGGCGGAGTGGGCACTTCTCTCTGCCCTTTTGGCCTGCCATGTGCAGTGCAAGTGTTACCTCACGCACTGCACCGTGTTTTGACTTCCCCAGCCTTTATTTTATTTTATTTTATTTATTTTTTGGTTTGGTTTGCGTGTGTGGCCATGGCATTGCACCAGTGACCCGGCGGTGCGCAGCCACTAGAGCCAGTTGTCTACCTTTGGCATGCAGATTGCAGGTTGTCAACAGGTAGGCTCTGAATAGCCATTATTATCGTTACTCGCTCTTAGAGTACTCTCGCAAAGCTTTACACCCAGGCCAAGATGATGGCACGCGAGGCGCGGCAGCATGTAGAAAATAGCATTCGCGGTGGTGTGAGTGCGTGTGCGTGTGTGTGTGTTTTTTTAAACTTAAAATGAGACTGATTACTATGAAAACGACCAGCTGGCGGCATCGGAAGGTGCCAGCACAATGATTTTCACACTGTCAGAAAATAACCCCTATGCCCACATTATGCCATCTGTCAGGTGGTCATATGTGATTTTGCTCCCAGACACCAGATCAGATCAGAACACAGTCCTCCGGGTGGCCTGACAACCTTTTTTGGATTCGCTCACCTCCCATGTGAGGTGTTATTTCTCATGATTTGAGGCGAGGCCTGTGTTGATTGGATCTACAAAGAGAGGGAGAAAAAAAAACCCACCCACAGTGAGGATTGCGTGCCTTTGGTGAGTGAGTATTCAGGAGCCGGGGCTATTATTTATTCCCGCTGATGCTTTACCTCGTCGGAAAAACAAATGAGAAGTCTATTTGGCTTTGGTAATGACTCCCGGCTTGCTGCCTCTTGTCCACCCTGAAGGCTCTCTGGGTGTCACATAATCAGTACACCCAAGTCCTTAAATGCGCGCCAGTTCTCCTGACAAACAACAAAGCTGGCGTGAAGATAATTGCGTTTGTGCACCTCGTGCATCCCCCCTTCCTCGCCGGCGCGGCTGCCTCGCCTCGTTTGAGAGGTGCTGTTTTTCATCCCTCGCGATGACAGCCGCGCGCTTGTCATTCCCGCCGCGCGCTCGCAAAGCGGCCGCCTCGCTCTGCTCTCCACCGTTCCCTCTCTCTCTCTCGCCCCCTCTTCTCTCGCCAACAATGTTTTTGGCAATTGCTCTTTTTTTTTTTGACGATTAATTCAGTGACACGCATGAATAAAGCCCGGCCGAGTAAACAGCACAGCCCTTGAGTTCTGTCCAATCTGAGTCAGTGCTCGTCCTCCATTTCCCGGCAGCCTTATAAGCACTTAGGAGCCTCTGCCAGCGCCACTACTGCGGCTCTTGATGATGATGATCATGAGGGCGATAGTGACGATGAGGAGGATGATCGCCCCCCCGCTATTAGCGCAGACTGTCTCTCGAGAGGCCTGAAGCGGCGGGCTGTTTATCCCTTGTCATGACACCTGACTGTATAAATGGGGCCTGTCTGTTTGTTTTATCGTCAGCCGTGGCGGGCCCGGCCTTCCAGGCAAACACAGACAGGGTCAGGGTGGACTACGGCTAAAGACGTGGCAGTAAGAGCGATGGTGCCTGCCACGGCCACTCCACTTAGTCCCATGTGGCTCCTGGCTTTTTTTTTTTTTTTTTTTTTTTTTTTTATTGCATGGTGTCCTTTAATATGTGGCAACTATAAGTCCCTCAGGGCAGAAAAAAGTGAATTGCGGATTGTGTTGTTTCACAGTATCAAGTGGGGGCTTTCTCCTACTCCTTGCTATTTTCGTGCGCGCACACTCCTGGACGTGTGAGCAACCAACAGAGGCCCTTTCTTTTCTCTTTTCTCTTTTTTTTTTTTTTTTTTTTTTCCCTCGCCTGGCCTTGCGCAGCGTTCGGGTATGCAGAAATAAATCTTGATTTTAATTTCAAATTGTGGGATGGTGGAGGTGGGGATTTATGTAAATCTTTGGCATCTATAGTGTGGCGCCGGAACATGATTTTTGGGCTGTACATTGCGCTCCCTCTGGATTTTTCTCCTTTGCAATTCCAAAGGAAGAGTGGGGCACTATACTGTGGGTTTTTTTTTTTTTTTTTTTTTTTTTTATTGGTTTGAAGTGTCACTCAGAGCTGCAGGCTCTTTGACAGTCTGTAGCAGGCCCCAGCAGAAGACCCATCTCAAGAGGGATGAACTCTGCCAGGCTTGAAGCCCTGCCTGTCTCTGCCTCCCCTACTGTCTCTCTCTCTCTCACTCTCTCTCTATCACTCCAACCCTCCCCTGTTCTCCCATATTTCCAGTTAATCCCCCCTGTGGCACCCTCAGCCTGTCGCCCTGCCTCCCTCTGGCCTGATCCCACTCTGATCAATGCCATCTCCCTCCTGATCCGCGGGGGAAATGGAGGCATTAATTAACCACCCCAGAGCTCGTTACTCAGGCTCAGCCCTTTCAGCTTCCTCGGCTCTTCACTGACTCTGCAATTGTAATTCAGCGGGGGCCCAGGACGTGAGGGTAATAACAGAGGGTACCCGTCCAAACGGACGATCGCCCACTGATAGATGATCCGCTGGGCCGGACGTGACGGAGCTGACGGGCAGAGGCCAGAGCGACTCTGACGTGATTGACACATGGCTTTGGCACCGGGATTATGTGTGAGAGAAATAATGTATGACTTTTCCCTTCCTGGAGCTGGAGACGGATGCCAGAAATGAGTAATGACCTCTTGGAAGTTCAGCCTCTGTGATCGCAAACAATAGTCCAGGTTGTCACCACGGCGGAAATGGCAGCATCGAGGCCATTATGAGAATGAGAAACTAATGGAGTAAATAATGGAAATGGCAGTTTAATTAGAAATCAGGAGCCCGCTGTGAACAACAATATTGTAACATTCGAAATGGCCTGATTGGTCAGCATTGTTCCTCGTCGCCAAAGACTTAAAACGAAGGAGGGTCGCCCCCTCTCGCTCTGTCTTGGCCTCGCTTTCTTTGTGTCTCTCCCTGTCTTGTCATCCTTTCTTCTTTCTCCCTGCCCTTTTGTGCTGTGGTTTTCCTCTGACAGCGTGAGTGCCAGTGTTGAGTGCCCAGCAATTGGTCGGTCTCCTCACTGTTACATCCAGCCTCTGATGCTCTCATGTCAGCGCTGCGGCTCGAAACACAACAAATGTTATCTGCCTAACCATTTCCCCACCTCCTGTATTTTCCAGTGTGTGCCATTTTTTGCCCAAGCCCTTGTTCTCTATCACTATCCCTCCATCTGAGATTTTGCTCATCCTCTCCGTTGCCCCATTCCACTCTCTTCCTTTCCCTGCCGTAGTGCCTTCCACCATTCACCCGCCCTTCCTTCCTCTCCCTCTCTCTGCTGTACCCCCGCTCCCTCTATCTCTCTCGCTCCCTCGTCACCCTCCTGCCTTTCCCTGCTCAGGACCGATCTCCTCTCATTACGTTGATGGTGCTGATGATTCAGTTGAGTGGCGCTGCGTCTCTCCCCGGTGCCTCTCTCCAAGGCCTCTCCTCTGCAGCGCTGCTCATGCAGCAACATTTAGCAGCGACAGCAGCCTCAGTTCTCCCTCCGAGGGCACAAGGACAGCGTGGCACTTGTACTCGCTCCCCGTGACCCCCCTTGATATTATCATGTAGGTCACGGGGAGATTTGTGTACCGATGTGCATTTTTCATTTTGCACATTTTACCGGGCCCTCTTCAAGTGCAGAACGCCGTCGATGAAAAGAACGAAAAGAGTGTAGTCAGATGTACACTGAAGGTGAGTTTTATATATGATGTGAGCGTCACATGGAGAGCAGGCAAGTGAGCTCGAGTGCAGAGCCGGGAGGCAAGGCTGAGATTGTTAAGTCTTTGCTGAAGTTTGTCGTGTGGAGTGCAGGTGGTTACAGAGCTAACACACAGAGCGGGGCAAATAACGAGACCAACCACAATGAACCTGCAAGGACAGAACAGAAAGATGAACTTAAATACTCAGAAACTGAGTGAACCAGGGAATAAAGAACAGGTGGGTGGACAAGGAAACAGGCAAGGTAGCTGATAGGCTGGGAGAGGGCAGCTGAACAGGTAACACAAGGGCGGGGCTAATGAGACAGCATGGGAAAGGGGAGACACACCCTGCGTTCCAATACTCATACTACCATACTATTTAGTAGGGAAAAAAGATTTAGTGTGTCCCAATACATAGTATGTCAGATGCAGTATGCCAAGAGTACCAGGATGTTCTACTACATCCGGTCAGATTTCGCAGTATGGATTTCAGCATGCTTCCCCGGCCATTCTGACCCACAATCCTTTGTGCAGCGGACGTTACGTCACACTGACTGAGCTGTGTGTACAAGCCACGCCCACATACGGACGACAACAAAATGCACATAACGCACAAAACTCGCTCAGTGACAGCAGAAGCGACAGGAAGACAGACAATAATAAATATGACAGAGGACAGTGCAGTATGAAACAGCACCAGCATTTTGACAACAACATTCAAATTTGCCGCTACGGACGGCGGCGGAAGTGAGCGAGAGGGCCGGACTTCAGGGACGATGTATGTAGTGTGTCCCAATAGTATGCATATGCATGCATATTTCATACTAAACTACATACTTTGTAAGGGCAGCTGCAGTACCTACTAAAAGTAAAAAGTATAAGTATGCGATTTGGAACGCAGGGACAGGTCTGACTTACAGGAACACCGGAGGGTCACACAGAACAAGGCCAATAACAAGGAAAAACCAAAGCAACGACAGACAGAAAACACAGGATTGTGACATTGGCAAAGGGTGGCCATGAGGCATGATGTGTTGAAAAATAATATGGCCATAGAGTCCCAGGTAGTTTGCACAGAACCATTGGATTTACAACATCTTCCATATTTGAACGTTTTCTTTGTTCCTAAGGCGGCTAATTCACTCTAAAAAGCATTCAAGCTCTCAGACTGCAAATCCATTGTTCCTTTAACATCCCTAACGATGACTCATTGAATAAATCTGCGCCAAAGCACCCTCCAGTGACCTTAACGGGGTGGACACATTCTATCAGGCTGACACTCCAGTAAAGCCAAATAAAATTGTACAGTTAAGTCTCCGGCTGAATGTAATGCATGGATTAATTTTGTTTTCGGGTGAAGTGTGTTTTTACACATTAAGCGATAAGCAACAGTAATAAGGGCAAAAGCAATATGGGCAAAAGCAACAAGTTGGTTAAGCCCTGAGATGAAAATTGCCGGAGTATTAACTAGTCGAAGAAATTATTCAGCACAGCAGCTGGAAACGTATGGGACCTGCTGTAGCAAAAAAAAAAAAAAAAACCTGCTTTGGCCTGTAATGAATGCATGAGAGTGAATGTTTTTCCGACATTTGTACTGATTGTCACGATGGTGGACAATAATAACGCACTCGACAACTCGCAGGTGGTTAACATCTCGAATCTGTGTAATAAAGCCAAAAAAAAAGACAAAGCGGGACAGTCAAATAATGCGGCGCTCTCGGTGGGAAATTCATCACAAGCATAATTGTGAAGTGGCCGCCGAGCCCCCACAGAACCTCAGAGTAAAACTGCAGGATGAGTGCCTCAGTCTTTCTAATTTCAAGTGGGCCATGACCTCCACCACCCAAGGCTTATGTGATGGAGGAGAGGCTGCCTTCCATTTACGGAGGATTAATCGCCCGGCCAAAAGAGTGATAAAGGCCACAGCTTCCGCCTGAGTCACCCACAGTGTAAATATTGCCATTAATGGGTCCAGACCAATTTCCTTATTACGAATATAAAGGAAGGTGTCAAAAAAAAAAAAAAAAAAAAAAAAAAAAAAAAGGCTGACCAAAAGAGGCTTATCTGTGGGATGGTTGGGAGTGGCATCTGCCGGATGGTTGGTTGTACCTCTGCATGAAGTCTTTTAAAGGAGTTGAAATCGAGGCCGGCCATGTTTAATGCAGGTAGATGATGATCTGATATTTATGTATCAACGTCTTCCAATTGTCCTCCAAAGTGATGAAAGGAGAGAGAAACCGTGATTTGGTCAGTCATATGCAATGGCATGTACACGCAACTCTTTTTAATGATGAGTCTTGGTTTATGCAGTCCAATGTGCTATTAGGACAGCAGAGAAATTATTTATTTTAACAAAGTAACAAAATTGCATCAAAAATTAGACTAGAGTAATTAACTAGTAAGACTGCAGACTATTAGATTTTCAAAAGAGGAAAGGGTAATGCCTTCAAAAAGGTCCTTCACACATTTCAGTGCTCTCCGTGCCCATTCCTTGAAATGTTGAATCTGAAAGCATGGCATTGATAACTGATTATGAGAAAACATTGTGCACAGTTTTGCTGACTGCGAGGGAACAGCTGGGATTGTGTATCCTAAAAGAGCTGAGTGTCATTTGTCTGATAACTGTATTGAAGAATAAATAAAGTGCTCGTACTGCAATCCAAAATTGATCATTTACTCACTGAAAGCGCAACGGCACAAAGAAACATTCAATAGAGACACAACCCCGTAAAGTGTGCTCTGCCATTAAACTGTGGGCAAAATGATCATTGCAATATGCGTGTGTGTGTGTGTGTGTGTAAACAGCGCCTATGGTCACTCTGCGGCCTGTTGTGAAGACACGGCAGTTTTGTCTTCACAATTGAGTTCACTGAAAGTGGAAGAGAGAGGGGAAAAGAGAGGTTGACTGAGTTCAACTGAGGAGGAAACAGAAGTGTATTGTACAAATAATAATAAAAAAAGATTACACTAATTTAAAGGCATAATGAGTAGGATTTCAAAAAAACAAAACAAAAACAATGTATAGTGTATGCTGGTGTGTGTATGAAAATTGTGGATGTGGACATTGGAAAAAAGGTAATATAGCAAGGTGAAATGCCAAGTGGAAATTGCTGGTTCCATAACAAAAGTGAACAGTTAGTTTTTTTTCCCTAGGATGGCAATGGACGGTTTTACATTTTTGATGGTCATTTTATTCCATCGCCATCCTAGGAAAATAATTTTGTGTTTACAAACTGCAACCGACTAATCCTACTCCTTCTGCCTTCAAATTTCACCTTCAAACAGCTCAGTGCCAAAGGAACAGTATTCCACTTGAAGCGGCGTCTGGTAATCCATCATCTGATTTGAGCAATGTTTCCCAATTAGCCTCAGCAAAGCCACATATGGAGCTGCCTTGCTCACATCCAGATTAGCAAACAAACTCAATTCTGTTTGGTGCTGCTACAAGCAGACTCCAGTGTTACTGGCCATGACAAGTCCGCCTTTAAGGTGCAACATAATTTGATGGTGTAGTCATAATTTAACTCGTGACAAGTTGCCGCATGAAAATGTGCCCTAGTTCCTTGATGGGCTATTGGGCATGTCTTTGATGTAGCTGCTGAGTTTGGCTTGTTTCTCAGAAGGAGTGCAGAGGTGGAGGAGGGGAGCTCTGAACCGCCGAACTCGACTGCAGAGCGCGGGGCCATCGCCAGCTGACAGCTGAGAGAGGCAGCATGTGGTGTTTTGGGTATGATTCCAGTTTGATATTTCAAAGTGGATTACGGCGATGATGAATACAGAAATCGCTTTCATATCGGCTGAGCTGCTCATCTGGGGTGGCACGACTTTTTTTTTTTTTTTTTTTTTTTCCCGGGACCTCTTGTTGCTATCTGTCTGCCGCTGCATCAGGCTAATTTCACTGCAGAATTTACCTTTGATCTTGGCACCAGCCGGCACTCTACCTCAACTAGTGCCATCTTCTATTATTTACCCCCAATTGCGCACGTTTCACGCGCCCGGAATTGCCCACAATAACGCCGCAAATGACTTTGGTTATCTTTGACCCCAGATGACTCCGGTCGTCAGGGGCTGCATTGTGCGGGAATGCAAGCGCTGCAGGCTCGATCCCCCCGATCCGTGATAGCAGCTCGGCATTGAGGGGAAAGAACATTTGAATTAACTGAAATCACTAACTGTGCTGAGGTAGATGAGGCAGGCGGAGGGAGAGCGCGCGGAAGAACTCCCAGAATGCACCGAACGTCACGAATTGATTATACATAACAGAATAAGCGAATCTAAGGTTGGATTTTTCTTTTAAACGCCGCTGTGGTCTATGCCGGGTATTAAAATTCTTGCTGAGTCGAGGCACTATTTTTTCAGTGTGTCCCTTCAGTTTCTTCAAGCCAGCTCTGCGATTTCTTACCCTTCTTTCTCTTGTTAAAACATATCAGAGTAAGCCTAGTCTTTGCTGTGTCTTTGCCTGTAATCCCTGTAGTGCTTGTTACCACTATACCCTTCATCTAACTATTCAGTACTGCGGGGGGGTTTCTTATTGCTTTGGGAAGGTCTTCCAGTGTTGTTTGCTTGTTGTGGATATTTACCACAGCGTCTCGTCACTACTGCGCATTGTTGTTTTCCAGCGTGGTCTTGTAAAACTGCTCAGGTGTATTTATACAGAGTCTCCTCAGCAGTAAGCCGCCGCCGCCGCCGTCCCCGAACATAAAACATTAAAGTGTTTGTCTCACCTCTGAGTGCGAGCAACAGCTCCTTCTCTGTTACTTTCATCTGTTTATGTTTACCACATAAATACGTTTTTGCCGGGACCGCATATAGTCGCTTTCATGCTCTCTCGTTCTTCATCTTTTAACCTTTTGCCCGCTGTCGTGCCCTCACCTCGGTCCCGTAAATACACGGGAGCTCTGTCAAAACGACAGGCGCGCACGCAGAGTCAGGCACGTGCGAGCTCCCGGCTCACTTCTCCATGTCATCCCTTCTTCCCCGCCCTCTTCCTTTCCGCGGCTCCACATCACAATGATTTGCAGCCTTAATTTAAATCCGTTCGTTTGTTTGTTTTGCCTCTCACCTGGGCCTCGCCGTAATCTCTCGTCCGTCGTGATCCGGCGGCGCGCTTCAGCATGGGCTTTCATCTCGGCTAATTGGGCCTGATGGTCTCAGCGGGGAATTCAGGGGCAAAAGATGCCGCGGCTCTCGCCAGGCGCAGACGGCGAGGGGTTAAAACACTGAGTGGGCTTAATGAAGGGTTAAGGCAGCAGATGAGAGGAGAGGGCAGGAGGTCTAAACGGTGTGTGTGTGTGTGTAGCCGCGTCACCCATCATCCCCTCCTCCTCGTCCTCTTCCTCCATCCCCCGGGCACCAGCCGAGGGAGACGAGGTGGTGTCGGCTGCACGTAGGTGCAACAAGGAGGAACTTGCAACGCTTGGCAACATGAGCTGCAGGAGGCGTGGGTGCATTTGCCTGTGTGCATCGCCTCTCTCTCTCCGTTTGTGCGTGTCGGGGAGTCGGTGTGTGTCTCATCTGTGCAATAACCGCTTGCAGCGAGTATGCGAGGGCACAGCATCAAGGCCGCTCTTATTTATTTTCCATGCGGTTTCATCTTGTCCGTCGGGGACGCAGGTTTCTGAAGGTCTTCCATTTCAGTACAGTTGGCCTGGTGCCCGCAGCAACCCCACTGACCTCCTTCTTTCCTTTGCTCGCTCGCTCCCTCCCTCCCTCCGTTCGGCCATCCTTCCATCCTTGACTGGAAGCAGGGCTTCACTAGCCTCCACGTGAGCTTCCAAAGCGCGGGCGGCCCCGGCCAGGTGCGCCCCTAACACCGACTGAAGCAATGCACGCGCGGCGCGAGCTTCCACACGACGCCACGCGCGAGCGGATGACTCCCATCCTCTGTATGTATTGCACATTGTTGCGGCGCTATATTCAATATTTGAACAAACACAGCATCAGAGGCAGCGTCCCCTCTGTGCATTCTGTATTCCCACATTTCTCTCCTCTGAGGACCGGGTGCACACTTTGACATAACTCTTCTATCTCTAAACCAAATATCACCCCCCTCTCCATATCTGTCATGCGCAGGCTTTGTGCTGCCAAAGGTGATGTAGGTGTGTTTTTTTTTGAAAATGTCAAAATTCAGAGTGTTTGTCATTTCTTATGCCGTTCCATGCCCGCGCTTAGGTATTCATATCAGGGTATGACGGCAGTAGCATGCATAGCATAATATCTGTCCGCCTGTCTATCCGTCTGTCATTACGCCCATCTGTGCATCTGTATGACTGTCCAGTGTGCCTGTCAGGCTGTCTGCTTTGCCGCCCCCCCCTCCCCCCTCCTCTGTTATTCTTCTGTTTGACTCTTGCCACATATGTCTGAGGCAATCACCACTCTTAGCGTCTGCTCACCTCAGGCTCTTGGTGTTTATCTCCCTCTGTGGCTGAGTTTGTGTCTTGGCTCGTGTGTGCGTGCTTACATCTGTTTGTGCCTGACCGGCGGTTCCCACGTGCGCTCGCGTGTCCGCGCGGCCGCACGTCCGTATGTGTGTGTGTATATTAGGCTTGCTGTGTGTTCACCTGTCAGTCAAACGTCTCCCGGCAAGGCTGCGGCTGTCTGTAATGGCAAGGTCACGGTGACTCACACACACACACACACACACAAACACAAGCAGGTAGAGCTACCACTTAGCCCGTAGGGGAGTGGTGCTCCACTGCTTCCTCAGTCGGAAGCGAAAAAGCGAAAGCGCTGGGGGAGCGCCGAGAAAAGTCGAAGGGGTAACCGAGGGATAGACCTCTGACGCAACGTTGACTAGAAACCTTTGCCCAAATATGGAATCCCAGTTCAAATTCATTTTCTCTATGGGAAAAAAAATCCACATAATCATCCCTGTCACAGTCTGTGATTTAAAGGTGCACAATTTAGGGTTGATTAAAATAAGGAACTTTCAGACTCAGTTGACTAAAAACATGAAATAAGCACACAATTGATAAGTGAACCCAATTATGAGAGTCATATAGACTCAATCAACCAATGTTGAAGTTACTCCACATTTTTGTAAGTCGAGTCTAAAGTGTCCTCATTTCAACTGACCCACCACAGTTTTACATGATTTACCTCTGAGCATGGATGTTGAATTCTGTTGCACCTTCCAACCCAAATAATTATTTTGCTAAGAAAAAGTGAATATTCCATTTAAACATGTACCTGGCTGCTCTGTGACTGCGTTTGCCTAATAAATGTATGATTAGAATCATCACCCCTGCACCATAAACCACAGCTGATTAGCCAGCATGTATATTTCTTTGTCTGATCTGTTGTCTTTGTTCAATATTACAACAAGAGTTTTAACAGGAGGAGAATCACCACAGCTTGTAATTGTGCAACAGCTCACCATTTACCATTAGTGTTTTGTTTAAATTTACACCATTAAAGTGCAGTTTATGAAAATGCAGGGATTTTTCTCCATTTTCCTCCAAAACCAATGTCCAAATGTCAAACTATTTTGAAGGAATAGCTGATAATTTTTTGGTCTTAACAAAAAAACACAAAAGCCAAAAGATTTCTGAGGCCTTTAACTGCTGCGTCACATTTATATGTACACAAATAATGCATAGGTATACTTCACACCCAAGCACCAACACATTCTGGTCCATAATCAGACACACACTCCCGCGCAAACAAATACACTAACAGATGGTGAGTGTGCTGCACACACTCCCAAATTTGGCTACCTAAGCAGATGTGTGCACACACACACACAAACACAAATGCACACACCCCCATAAACACACCAGTTTCAAGAAGACCCGTCTTCAGGAGTGGCTTCAAAATGCGGGCGTACGCGCATCGAAACTGGCATACAAACAGATGCGTGCAAACACACGCCGTCCTCCTAAGAGGGGAGCGAGTCACCCTGTGCGCGCCGCGTCGGAGGGAACTGAGGGTCCTGTGTACAGAACTTGGATCTCGACCACATGAAGCACAGAGCAGTGGGGGAAAGAGATGGAGGTGGAGAGAGAGGGAAAGAGAGAGGGAGCAGATGGGTCAGCCATCTGGTGGATGGAGGAAAAGCGAGGGAGATGAAAAGAAGAGGGAGGGTGTGCTGGAGAAAGAGACAGCGAAAGAGGGAGAGAGATGGGGAGTGGGGTGGGGGCATGGGAAACATCCATGTGAGTGTGTGTGTGTGAGCGTGTGTGGTGTAATGTGTGTGGGATGTGTGCATGTGTGTGGTGTCAGCCGGGACTCAGGTGCCAGTGGACGGTACAGTTAGTGCGTCATGCTGTGGAATGCACTAATGTATATACAAGAGCATGTGGGCATGGGCACACACACACACACACACACACACACACACACACAGATACGTCATGATCAAAACACACACATATTCATGCTCGCAAATCTAAATTCACATGACATGACATTTGGAAAAAATGACACACACATAAGCCGTGTTTTAGCTGAAGGAACCTTGTCAGGGGACGAGGAACCTTTTGATGACCTCACTGCCACAGGGACCGGGCTCTAAATTTAGCTCCAGGGACAAAGGTTGGTATAGTTGCATTTTTCACTAGTTTTTATTTCATTTTTGACCTTACATTTTCCATTTCAGCCTCAATTCATTTTTAAAGTGTTTTTGCTGGTTTAGTGCAGTTTTTATTAATTGAAAATGCTTAGTTTTAGGCTTTTTTTTAAGTTTCAGTGTTGTTAGTCTTTTTTGTAATATGGGGAATTTTTCAGAGGCGAGATTTAAAAAGTGCACCGACAGGAGGATATTAGCCGTCTAGCACAGCTCATATCCAAAGTACCAGGCTTATGTTTGAAATAAACTGACAGAGGTGAAAACTTAAGACATTTTCTCAATTTTATTTATTTCAGTTAGTTTTGTAAACATGTAATACAGTTTCATGTAATTATTTTATTTGTAGAGCCTCATTGAAATTTTATTACAATTCATTTTTTTCATACCTAGTTTTAGTTATTTTGTTAGTTTTCGTTAACAATAACCTTGCAAGGAACAAGATTCTAACCCTCCAAAAAGCATTAGGGGTGGGGCTTGTAGTGCTAAACATTTGGGATTGGTTGAGTACTTGCAGCATTTTATTTTGACTACTATATATTTTTTTCTGCAACCACAAAATGTTTTTTTTTTTTTTTTTTGGGTCTTTCACATATCAACATGGAGTTACAGAGGAATTCTTATGACAGATACAGCAACAACAAAGAGCAGGCATTAGTTAGCAGTATGTGCATCTGTACCGTGGCAGCAAGCAGGGCATGATGGGAAAATGGGTTCCTCACAGCGGCTGCACCGACGCAGCAGCAGCTGGAGGCGGCGGCTTTTCTCTTGCAGGCCGGACGAAGGAGAATTTCTGCCACACAGGAGAAAAACACTGTAAAAAGTGTCAGAGGCCGTCAAATGACGTGTAAAACAGCCATTTCATACATCAGCGGACTAATTTGCCTAATATTTGTGGACAACAATGGAGGAACCTTTTAGTTCCTTGAAAAGTAGTTCCTGAGACTAAACGTTTGGTGGACATCTGGTGGAAACACAGCTATCGAGATGGATAAGTAAGGGCCTTATTACACACACACACACACACACACACACACACACACACACACAGATATGGATATGTCAGGACTTAAAGACATGTCTATGTGCTTTCAGCGATTCACGCCACATATTCCCAGAGATATGGATAGATAATCACCCATGACACGTGTACATGCTTTAACAACACACTTCACATGACTACAAGTGGAAAAAAACAAGGACACACACACACACACACACACACCCAGAAAGAACACAGGCCCTTCAGTCATTACAGAAATGTAGCCCAAGGCATGACACGGTATGTTACACACCAATACAGCTAATTTACGGCGGCAAGGCACGAGGGAAGGAGAAAAAAGAGAGAGACATGAAACTGGGAGATAAGGAAGACAGGCGATAAAACAAAGATAAGAGATGGGATTGAAAAAGAAGGGGGGACAGACAGCTTGAAGAGACACAGAGGGAAGGAGACAGACAGACAGACAGAGAGAGAGAGAGAGAGAGAGGCGAGCAAAAATGATGAGCAAAGTGGATGAACTGAAAAGTCTGGTAAGGCTGAAAAGATCAAAGAAATTATGCTTCCAAAGCCGAGATGTCAGAAAATGGGAGAATGAGACCAATTTATTGTGGATGGCAGGAAGCCTGGCTCCACCTGTAAAATTGCACCCTGGCAGCCAGAATCAGCGGCGAAACAGTAGCGGGCCCCCGATGACAGAGAGAGCCAACATGACAGAAAAATGACTTTACATGGTAGAACGGCGGCGGTTCCACTTCCACATGCACGCCGCTCCCTTCCCCGGGCCGGCGCTGAATTCCAGTCACGGACTCGGCTTTCATCACGGTGCGAAATACTAATGCTGTAATTATTGTTAATATGATCGCAGGTATGGACAATTTATCATTGTTAGCCGCTCGGCCGCTGCCAACTCAATTCTCTGTGTGTGCTGGGTGGAAAACACGCAAAAAAAAAAAAAAAAAGGAAAAAAAAAACTAACCAGCGTATAATTTGTTCAAACTTTATTTTCTCTCTGCTTGGATGGTCGGTGATTATGGTCATTACTGTGATTATCGCTCACTCGGCTCTTGTTGTTTTTGTAGTTGCCGTCAGCACACTTTTCCTTGCATATTTCTCCCAAGTGACTGTGATTCTTTCTTTTTTTTATTTATTTTTTTAAATCTATATTATCTTATTGTGTAAGGGATAATATTCATGCAGGTGTATGTACTCTTTGTTCTCTTGGTATTCCACTGTGGTCGCTTACCTCAGGGGCCATACTGATGCAGCATCCACCCTGAGGAATGCAGAGTGGAAACAGGAGCAGCAGCAGCAGCAGCGTCTCCCATCAGCTGGCAGCTCCGCATTGAACCTGCGCCGTTGAAGATGAAAGTGGGCCTGCACGCGCACATTCAGACATTTCGCACATTAACAATGCATACAAAGACAATACATACAAAATTCAGTTTGAAATTGGGAGGAAACGTTCATTTATTCATGCCGGCTCAAAGAGTAACTCGGAAGCCGTGCACGCCCCTCGTCTTTGTACACATTTTTCCTAAAGTTTCACATATATTTGTTGGGGCCTTTTTGGGCGTATGTGATCCGAACAAAGTAGACTTGTGCGGGGAGAGAAATTCTTTAAATTTATCATGATCCCAAATTCAGAAAAAAAAAAAAAAATCTAATAATAAAATGAAACACTCTCCTTCTTTGTGTCACCAGTGCTAAATTACCAGAGACGGATTTCACAAATGACTCCAGCTTCATGTTTAAGTTGTGCGGTGGAAAATTGAATAATATTATCCTTTCAGAAGTTTTATAATTCCGCCTTGTTGTAATAGCCAATATTAGGCTCTGCAAATGCATTCGTCTTGAATTTTAGGGTATTGAACACTCCATCAGAGTATTCAAATGATGTGGGGGAAAATGTGATTCACTAATGGATGCCATTCAAGTCTCGTTCCCGGAGACTTCACAGAAATCATAATCATTGGTCCCTTGCCATTACATGTACCAGCACCGGGCGAACAGAACTTTTCAGCTGCCTTCCATTGTACAACTCGGTAGAATGAGACATACACTGTGCTGACAGGCTTAATTAAGATGACTGTGAAAGGGAAAAGAAAAGGAAATATAATCCCCTAACAGCAACCTAAAATGATGTTAGGATGACAACAAGTTAAATATTATACGTCTTTTTCCAATAATACAGATTAAAAGTGTCATGTGTAGCACTTTAAACAATCATGCATTATTGTCAAATTAAAGGACAGCTCACTCCAAATTTTCTGGATTGATAAATTGCACCTGGGGGAAAGTGGAAAAATTATTATTATTATTATTATTATTATTATTTTGGCTGACAAAGATGAAGGCGTTTCC
Organism: Myripristis murdjan; assembly: GCF_902150065.1. Classification (NCBI taxonomy): domain Eukaryota; kingdom Metazoa; phylum Chordata; class Actinopteri; order Holocentriformes; family Holocentridae; genus Myripristis; species Myripristis murdjan. Next base: position 6,673,363 of record NC_043996.1, read on the forward strand.
CAAAGAGGATGCAAAAAGGATGCTGCCACTTCTTTCATTTGTGCTGGATAGTTGAAGAATAGTACCCCCTTGTGCTGGAAAGCAAGAGGATTTCCTGTAAAATCCAGTAGCTGTTGGCAGATTTCCTGACAATGGTCTTACTGGTTCATGGTAATTACATGTAGTAGTGTTTTAAAAGGAATTTTATGTATGTATGTATTTATTTATTTATTTGCATGCAGCAAAGGGCCTGGGCTCAGATTCTTACCCGGGATGCTGCAGTCAGCACTCAGCCTTAACAAGGGGTATGCGCTCTACCAGGTGAGTGACCGGGGTGCCCCGTTAATGACTTATTGATGTCAAAATGCCACGCAGCACCTTGGAGAAGAGGGAGGCAAAACTCGAGGCGAGAGGCTGCCGCTGAAGTGCTCTCTGGATCTGTGACTTCTCTTCGTCCAGCTCTGCCAAGCCACATAATCTGCCACTGCAACTCTGTGAGCTCAGGCTCATTTGATAGACAGCCTCTCATGTATTTGGGCAGGGGTCCTGGAGACCTGGCCATGAAGCCTTCGGTCATCATGGGAGCTGGTTGTGATCTGGCCAGGACGCAGGCAACAGAAGCCGTAGCCACTGGCGAGACTCCCACAGGCGCTGGCCTGGAGCTGCTGGAAAATGCAGGGCAGGAGGCCCGCGAAGGAACCCAGAGGCCAGGGAGGAAATGAAATGCCGGAGTTTAGCAGATACTCTGACAACAGAAGACATGCCCGTATTCACTCTCTGGAAATTCTGCTGCGACGAGTGTTGCGACCATAATGTGCGAGGTCAGTTTTAGAAATGAGCTTTCTGGAGTGTACCATACGCAGTGACATCTCATTCATCAACTGTATTACAATGAGGGTTTGCAACATGAGCCTTTATTGCTACAACCTTGCACAACCACAGATTCATGTTACAATCAGGTAGCTATCTGATTAAATGACTGCAGATGAATGAACCAAGTGATATGCCTTTGAGTGGAGAAAAGAAACGCTCTGTTTGAGGCCGAGCTGCCCCTTGGGTATACGCAGCGCAGAAGGATACACTTCCTGTGCAAGGCGCGGGCTCGAATAAATATCTGAGCGCATTCGGAGACGTAAACTTAACAGGGCGATATTCGTTTATGATGCTTAAACAGCACATCATCCATCAACGCCTAGAGGCTGATTTGCCTAGCAACAGGGCACAAGGGTGTTTTGATGTGCTGCTGGCTGATGCCAACAGTTATCTGACACCCTAATAAAAAACAGAAATAAATAACATTAAATAGCTAGTAAAAAAACATGACTTTGACCGGCGGGATTGTTAAAAGATCAGTCAGTCCTGGAGTGAATGAGCACATTTTCTTATGAGGAATTAATCCAGAATGCATGCTATAAATAGTCGCTATAACAGATAATGCTTCAAGAAAGATTTTGATGGATTAGGTTCATTCTATGCATGATCGATGAAAGACGGTATTTAACCTGCCACAGAATCAACTTATGAGCCGGGGTGAGGGAGCTCTCCGTAGCCTTAGGTGATGCTGGTGAAATGTTGCGCTTGCCGCGGTGCCTTAAATTAGGCTGATCTAGCCGGGGGCCGCCGTGCCGCGCGCCGTTCCCGTGCACCGCTGGAGCTGTTGCATGATGATGTTAACATCTTCTGCCTGCATAGGCCCGTTTCGGCTTTTGTTTGGATATTTTGCGCCGGAGATCCAGCTGGTAGGCAGTGCGTGCTCTGTAAGGTAGCATCTGGACACATGCTCCCCAGTGCACACATTTCCTCTCCAGTATGTGCATCGCAGTTTAATACGGTCTCTGACACCGCGAACATTCATCAAGTAATTACGTATGTAATTTACTGACTGAGTAATCTGATTGTTGTTCTGCATTATTATTAACATAATGTTTAGCATTGCTGCGGTGACCAGACATGATGCATTTTGGCACTGCTGATGGCCCGGATGTCTGTTTTCGATGAGTATGCGTGTGGCGCGCCCGCATGTGTGGTGGTGTGAGTTGCTCACTGATGTGGTGGATAATGTTCTCCGGAGCAAATATGTTTAGTTTATTATAGAGGCATTATTCAACCTAATGTAATAGGATGTGCAGCAGAATAACTTCCCTGGCTCCAGACACACAAACACACACGCGTACAATTATCCTCCCACCACCTCAACACCTCCATCTGAAAACATCCTCCCATGGCTTCGTGTTATACATTTGATGTGCTTGTTAGTGCTTTTGTTGGAGACCAAATTTTGTGTTCCCTTTCACATCCAGCATAAGACTTTTTGGCAAAAGTGCTATGAGCAAAGGAACTTCTGTGCACGCTGTGGGTTCACGGTAGAAAAAAATAAAAAAAAGACCTGAAAATGCGTCTGTGCTTCTTGCTGCTTAGACAAAAAGAGGTCATTTAAGTTCTACCTAAACAGATGCTCACTATCACAGACCAAAATAATCCTGAGCAGACATTCCTAGACTAACTAAAAATATGCTGTTAATGGCACCTTCATCTAGTGGGGTAGCGAGGTAACGTAAATCCCTTCAAGGTCCCTCTCACTTGGTACATGACACGTCCTCCCAGTAAATGAGAATCGGCGATTCCGGTCAACTGTCCTGCAGGCTGAAAATGAAAACAGTAAAACTTCTGTTGGAGTTGTTACAAAATGCAACACAGTACATCATCAGGGGCCGGCTCGTTTGGATCATCTTGTCTATTATGGATGCACAACATCAGTATTCCGAGGAGCTCTACAAGTCCGACTGGGACTCCTTTGGAAATCCACACATAAATGATAATGACGAAGCAAACTGTCCAACAAAGTCATACCACTCAGCTGTGTGAAATGAGTGAGCGCCGAATAACTCAACCCAAGTTTTACATTTTTCATTATAGTTTGGCCTTCAAAGCTAAATAGAATTATTACGGGTGGAAATGTGTTCACTTAAGTCAAAGGTTTGCTTTTAGGCCGGGGCTGGGAGAGCAAAATCCAAATGGAACCAAGCAAGAATAATTCAGTGTGTAAATTTGACCAAGTGGGCAGCAAAAGAGAGCTAAATCAAACACATTTTAATGTAATTCCCTTCCAGCAAATATATCCATTTTGAAGCTAATCTTTTCTAAAACCCCCACGATCTCCTGCAAACATAAGGGCTAATATATGAAATGTGAATTTCTGATATTTCAGAGATAAAGCTGAACGTTCTGACTGGACGCGGTAATCATAGGAATTAGATCTGTATGGTGCAGATGCTGTGCTGCAGATGCAGATTAAAAAGAAAACCAAACATAGTTAAGTAGCTGTCAAATAATCCAGAGCGGAAATCTTATAATATGGGCGCCATGGGAACCGCATAATGAAATCCCCTTGGAATCAAATATATTTCCAAAGTGTTTAGTGTCCTTCTGGATTGTCTGATAAGACTACTGGGGTATATTAAAGTGGAGGTCCAACATGCTTTTGGATTGTGCCAAAAAATAAAAAAAACCTGCATGAAACTTCAAATATTACAACACCACTAGCATCCTATGAAATAAAACAAAGTTATCAATCGATAACAAGCCAAAACAATTTCTTTCCCATTATTAAACCAAGCCAAACAGACGCAGGTATGTGCAGAGGTTTGGCTCGCGGAAAAAAACTGTTTTGCCAAGTGGCACCAGCAAGCTTACGATGCACAAATGTGACCAGCTGGACTGCTAAAGACGAAACCGTACACACTGACATGCTCCTCTGTGAATGTTTTCCACCGCGGGGCCGCTGCGAGGGACGCGGTCCAGATTTAGCTTAGCAGACCTGCTTTCTCTCTCCCAACACCTCCTCCCCGCCTCGCCTTCCTCTCCCTCTCAATCCATCGCCTCTCTCTCTCCCTCTCTCTGATCACCAATAGCTATTCAATCGCTGGAAAAAAACAATTTAGCGAAAGCCTCCACGCCAGTTGGACATGTGACAGAGGGAGGAAGAGGCGGAGAGAGGAGCAAAACAGCGACGCCATGCCGTTATTTGCATTCAGACAATCGCTCTTGCACCCTCACCGGCCCAAAGCCCTTGTCATATTCATACCTGGAGTCTCGCCAGCAACACGCATGCACACACATACACACACACACGGAGGCCGCCCTGTGTTTGTGCCCCTGTCTGTCCATGGTATTATTTTGAGGGCGACAAGCAGGAGGAGACTTCAAATGGTAAATGTCAGGGCAAGAGGAAAGGATGGGAGAGGAGAGAAGAAAAAGTGAAAGGAAAGGAAAGGAAAGGGAAAGGAAAGGAGCTATGACAAGGGAAGAGGGGAGAAGAGAAGATGACAGGGCCTGAGGGAACAAACATCACCCCCTGTCTGGCTCCCTGACAGCGAGAGGCAGACAGGTGGAGAAAGGCAGAGGGGAGGGAGAGGGAGGAGGCGGAGGCGGAGGCTCGGAGGTGCGGCATCCTTCCAGCCGAGAGAAGGGCATCTGTCCGTCTCCCCCTCGCCTTTGCCTCGGACTCCAGCGTGCGGCAGCTGTCCGAGTTTGTCTGGGTGTCGTGCTATTAGACGCGATACCTGGCCGTCTCTCTCACCGGCGTCCTGGAATGCATCATGCATCTGTCCAGCCGTCTGTTATCCTCACGCTATCTGTCACTCCGCCTGTCTGTCTTAACGCGGAGCCAAAAAATAAAAGCTAAAAAAGTCTGCGCGCCTTGCTTTGCCTGTCTATCTATATCCTATTGAGCCTCCACTGTCTTCCTGTCTCCCCGACCACCTGCTGGTCTATTTTACGCACCCATATCTGAATTGCATTTCTGTCAGTCTATGCATCATCACTGTCTGTCTCTGTATACACTGTGCATATGCCAACATGGTTTTCCTCTCTCTCTCTCTCTCTCTCTCTCTCTCTCTGCTCCCTGTGGATCCTATACTGGTACATCACTGGAAGATATACTGGGATCAAAGCGCCCCTGTCACCCTGGGGATGACTCCCCATATCACAGAGCCTGACGGCGTCCTTCAAAACACACATGCTGTCAGCCGGCGCACACATAAAATACCACGTGCGCGCATACACCGGCGCAAATAAAGTGTCAGAGGTTTGAGAGGGCAGGGGATAAATCGTGTGCGCCGGAGATAAGGCGTCGTGTGTGTGTGTGTGTGTGTTGTGTTTGAACGTGAACGTCGCCGTGTTTGATTCTCCTGTTTGTTGCGCCTCCGTGGATCCCTGGGGAGGTTAGGAGTGACCGTGGGTGTTTCGTCGGGGGCTAAAGAGTAGCTTAACCCTAAACTGTGAGCGGATTTACGCTGAGACAGGGCGATCCGAGGTTTTCACCCAACACCAGTAACATCTGACTGCTTTTCCACGGTAAATCAACAATCTGTCATGTTGCCGATTGATGGAGCAAAGTAGCGATTCAATGGTAGGTCTTTCCTGGGAAAAAAATCACAGGACGCGATGGCCTACACATTTCCAGCGGTAGTAACAGCAACAGCAGTTTGTGTGGAATAAATAGCCACAGTGGCTGAGCGGGCGAAAGACAAAAAAAAAAAAAAAAACGCCACCCACTGACACTCAAACTTCATCAACAGAAAGTCCAAGGAAAAATACATGACACACTGTTTGATTGACATCTGATCTCTGGGAAACACCACAGCACCGAGAGCTTGGCATCAAAGATGGAATCAAAAGGAATATTGGATCTTGCATGTTAGGCCTGCCACTTTTAAAACATTGGGTTGCACAAAATGAACTCATCCCGCTTTGATTTCTCATTAACAATTGTGATTGCATCTGTCCGTCAGAATATACTTTTGCCGCTTAGAAATCAACGCTAATACCACAATTCATTTCTGTTCATAGTGAAAGAAATGTGGAAAAACTGCCCCATGAATGTTGCCACACATCTTGTGAATGCTTGGCAGGCATGCTCATTAGCTATTATTACTATCTGCTCTATTCTAATCACTTAAAATTTTAGAATCACTTAAAATGTGCACTTTAATACCAAATTCTGTGCTCAAAGCTCACTTTAACTAGTGGACCCAATGGGGTTTACTTGATTTTATGTGGTTTCTGCTGAAACAGGACGTTTGGGGCGGGACATAGTGCAAGGAAGGATTCTTCACTTCAAGTGCAAACCAATTATTAAACAGGATATCAGTTTGGGTGAGAAACATGATTTTATTTGAAGGAATAGGTGGAGGAGAGAGAATTTTTTAAAGATTTGTGAAGATTTTATTGGTTTGATGTGTATCTACTATTGCAGGATGATGTAAAATATTTTGTTTTACAGGAGGTGGAAGTCATGTGAGGTCATTTCATGGGAACTGTAACTCCCTGGCCTAGTTGGAGGGAGTAACAAGCATTCCTTTCATGTTTACATGGAAGAAAATGTTCCATGATGCAGCTTCCAGCCAGTGGTTGACCGCCACCGTCTGAACAGGCTATACCTGGTGAAAAAAAAAAAAGTTCCTTTTAAGTGCACAACTTTAAATAGACTGACAGTATTTTTAGTGAAAGTGTGTGCCAGCCATCGTGGAACTACCTATGCAGCTTCCAAGTTTCACAGACAGTTTTTCCACAGCGTTTGAACATGAATGGCAGCGAATTGTGGCAAATTAGCTCTGACGTCTTAGCTGCAAAAGCATATTTTGTAAATGGTTATGCAACCGATTTTTGTGACAGATACAATCACAGCTGTTGACGAGAAGCCAAAATTGGACCGGAATGGTCCTTTGAGACCGGGTTTTCATCGCTTTAGTCCTTCATTAGATTGTAAACAGCGGCGAGCGGGATGGAATGACGCGCTACAAAGCGAAATTCGGAGTGATGTTGCGGGGCACATATGCACATCTTAGCTCGCCGTGCCAAGAGCTCCTCGTGCACACTTTGAAAGCTGTTCCTGTGTACAGTGCACCCAGGCTGGTTTGAGCTCCTTTAGCCAGCTGACTTTGCTTGCCAAACATATGTATGGCAAAACTGACTGTCTAGGCGAGAGTGAAGCGCGGCATTTCCAGGCAGATATGCACCCTGGCTAGAGAAAGAGGAAGTGGAGAGGCGTTCAAAGCGACGCTGTACCCGTCAAGGCCTGAGGGACACACACACACACACACACACAAACACGCACGCATGCACACATGCACATTTACAATGTAAGCAGCCGCTCTATCACACGCTGACTAATAAAGAGAGCAAAACAGGCAAGCGCACACTGCTCTCTCTTTCTTTCACCCTCTTCTCTAGCCTTCCTCACATGTACACACACACACACACACACACACACACACAAGCAGAGTCTCTCCCTGGTGGATAAATCAGTCCTTTCATGCTCTGTCGTCTGGCTGGCCCTGTTCTACTGTGTTTCTATAATAGAGAGGAGCAGTTCCTCTCTTTTACTATTCTAATGGTCACACATACATCTCCCTCTTCCCTCTTTCTTCCCTTGCTTTCTTCCTTTTCTCTCGTCGTCTCTCCCTCCCTCTCCCTCTCTCTCTTCAAAGGGCTTCTGGTGGAATCAATCTACAAGTACACTGTAGACTGAGGATGGAGGACTTACAGCATGTGTAATGACTGGGGGAGAATATTTCATGCGGGCTAATGAAATGTGTGTGTGTCTGGCCTCCGCATTAGTGTGTGTGTGTGTGTGCGTGTGACGGTGACGAGGTGTAATTCGTTTTTAAGTGATAAGGATAGAGGTAATAGCTTTTTGAAATAGGACAGTGACGGAGATGGTCTGATTAACATGAATATAATACAGTTATCACCGGCCTATTATCATGTGATTGCACAAAAGTGATGATAATGATGATGATAATGGTGATTGTGCCCTCATGACAAAAAGAACAATTCAACAAGAAATTTCAGAGGGATAATATGGAGGGGGGGAAAAAATCAGCTAAAAGGTTAGTCATGTAGGAACACTGCATAGGAATATTATGCTGATAATAAAGACGATAAGGAACACCAAGAAGTAGGGAAAGGTCAATAAGATCATTATGGAGCACCACAGACGGAATGGGAATATTATAGGAATATTACATGGCGCCATTGGAGATTAAAATTACCATTACATATGATAAGGTCATTGTAATGATGAGGAGGAGGAGGAGGAGGAGGAGGACGGTGATGAGAATGCTGGTGGTGCTGATGCCGAGGATGATGATGATGATGATGATGATGACGGCGGCGGCGGTGATGACGGTGATGATGAATAATGATGATTGACATAATACCAATAATCACTTGAGAGAGAGAGAGAGAGAGAGAGAGAGCGCGCGCGCGTCGATCAAGGGAAAAGGGAGGAGAAGGGGCTGACAAGAGCGAAAACATTAGAGGTGAATGCGTGAGGAGAGATTTGAAGTCACGTTACGGGAGAGGGAGAGAGAGAGAGAGAGAGAGAGAGAGAGAGAGAGGCGATAACAGCGTTTGTCCTGCTCACATTGGACTCAGTTTTGTGACGGGCATAACCGGCGAGAGGCGGCGAAAAGAAAACTTGAGACAATCGCGCCGAGATCGACATCCAGAGGTAAAATCGCATCTTTCATTTCTCTTAAGATGACCCCATCCGTCTTTGAGAACATGTACGTTGAGGTGTATTTTTTTTTATAAATTATTATTATTTTTTTTAAACACTGGATATTTTGGCTCCGGTCAATGAAGATGAGACCCAGTTCCCCCTCCTTTGCCTGTTTATTTGGGAATCGCGTTTTTCCTTCTGTCTGCTCTTTGGCATCATCATTACTTGGCAATTCAGCGGGGAGACTGGGCTGCAGTTTTTAAATTAGATCTAACGGGATGTGTGCGTGTGCGTGTGTTTTTGTGTGTGTGTGTGTGTGTGTGTGTGCGCGCGCGTGTGTGTCTTTTACATATAACCATCACGCGTCGATCCGTGCGGTTTCATAGCCTAAATGTTTCAGCGACATGAATGCACGGTGCCTCCGTCTCCCCGGTGCACCTGCTCCGCGCGTATTTTTTGCGAGACCCCGGAGGGTTCCACTGGATTGTCGACATTTGAAAAAAGTATCCCCCCAATAGCCCAAGGTGAATCTACCTGTAAACTACTTCTCGTCGATCACATATATAGGACAGAGAATCTCCGAATGGAGGACACTGGACTTGTAAGCCCTAATTGGGCAAGCCTCTGGATTTAGAGATGAGGACCTGGACACTGGCGCACATCAATATCGCTCATCATGTGTGGGAATTTCACCCGCTTTGCGACTGATTGAATGGCTGATTGATTAATTGGTCGAAGCTTTCGCACCTATGCGATGGGGTTGGGAAGAGGGGGTGGGTCTTCATTTTTTGGAAAAGGTGCAAATTTGGACCGGCGCAAAAAAAAAAAAAAAAAAAAAAAAAAAAATGTTTACGCGTCTGAACCGATCCCTGACAGACAGCGTGTGCGCTCCTCGGTCTGTCTGCCGGCCGACAGACTGACACAAGCCGAGCGCCGACACCCCGGGCCAAATATTTTTTACCTGCCTGCCTGCCGTATGCGCAATATCTACCTGGTTCAGCGCGTCCCTAATGAAGTTGATCGGCTCCGCGTCGCTTCAGAAGCCCCCGCTTAATTGCACCCATTTGTTATCAGGCCCTAAAGTCGGTGATAATAAGTATTTTGGCTGCAAATCCAGAGGTGCCTGTGCTCGTGCAAGAACCTCTTTTTTTTATGGTGTGCACACTCTGAAATGAAATATTGTGTGTGTGTGTGTGTGTGTGTGTGTGTGCGCGTGTGCGGGTTCTCATGCGCCCATTGCCCTTGTGGAAAATGCATTTGCTTAGATTTATGACCTGCCTCCTCGGGTTATATCGATTAATGTAGCCTACTGTGTGTAATATTTTTGTATGAGCAACAAAAGTGGGTCTGTTATATATATATATATGTATCTTTGATTTTCTACAGTATTGCGCCTGCTTTTGATACAGTCATTTCTGCAGCTGGGTCAATTCTCAGTGGAAAATCTGTGCACATATCACCCCCCCTGTTGTACATATACATCAAACTGGTGTCACACACACACACACACACATGCACTCAGGAGACATTTAATAGGCCTTAAGCGAGCCCATAATGGCTTTGATCAGTCTGAGACGACATGTTTGCGTGCGTGGAAGGCTCATGTATTATGCATCAGGAATTATTTTTTTTTCCCCACGAGAGAACATTTGTACAATCAGTTCAATGTATGTTAACACCATACCTC